>NW_027505543.1:0-181403 GCF_021521415.1 Bidens hawaiensis
ACAATGGGACGAGTTATGTGGACCATCCAACGATCAAAGTAATCATGAATGCATACGCAATTACCAAAGTCCTTGCATGAAAATCATAGTACGTACAATCGTGTGTCATAATCTAGAATCGAATGTAGTTGGAGTAATGGTACAAATGTTGAGATGATAAGAACATGGTGGATACGCAGCTAATACATCCTATATATAACTGCCCTTATTGGATTGCCATTTGTAGCATTGTTCCGACTACTCGAAGTTTCATGTAATAAATTTTAAATATTATTTAAAAAGTTATTCCTTAAAATTTAATTGTTTTTTTAACTCTATTTTTGTTTTAGTTATCCTTAATTTCGAGACAAAATTCCCAAGAGAAAGGGAGATTGCATCTCGGATTTTTCATATTCGTATATGTTTAACCCGACTCGAAATGAAATTAAGAGCTTTCAAAATATTTAAATTTTGTTTTTATTAGTACTTAATATGGTTTAACTTATTTTATATCCTCATAACTTCTAAACTCGTCAAACAACTCTTAAAGACCCTTACAATCGCTCAAAACGGCTAAAAATCACATTTATAGAAGTACAAGGACTGTTTTTGCCAAAAATCAAGAAACTTAAGCCACAAGTTAAGTCATATGATGTTATATTGTGTCCAAATTCAGTCCCCTATGATTACAAATGAAATCCCTAAGTAACTATACCTGATTTTGTCGTTAATTGATTATATTGTTTCCTATTCGAGCCTGTTTACCAAACAAATCAATTCTGAGTCTCATTATTATAACCAAGCTATCAAGAAACCCTAAATACCTCCTCAAACTCAGCCCCTATCACGTAAAAATCTTGCATATTGTTTTCATGGTGTATTATCCAAGAATCTTCATTGCACAGTTTGACTTTCAAGCTTCAAGACCCTTTGACTCGTGTATTCTCATTGTTCCGTAATCTTTCCGGGTAAGTTGTCTTCATTTTTATTTTGTCTAGCTAACAAAATCCCTCAAGCAGTTTACTTATTGATGGGGTTTTGTCGGTCCATTGCTCTCCGGCTTGTTTTAAGGCATAATTGTCAATATATTTGACTATCTGATTTCTCTATCTTATGATCAGAATTAGCTTTTGGGTCAGAAGACTTTTATGTTTGTTTTGAAATTTTGAGTGTATTGGTCAGAAACCGACTTTCGAATCGAAGTTCAGATTCTGAACAGTACAAGCTCGCTTAAATCGTTAAAATCTCATAACTTGGTTTTATACATCCGTTTGATCTGATTCCAGCGGCTAAGTCTGTTTTTAATTATAGTTTACTGTTTTAATGTTCCAGGTATGTTCGTGTCAGATCAGTCAACTCGCTTAAGGCTCGGGACTTGTTTAATATATTTATTTTATCGTGTAACTCGCCTGAATATTAATGTGAGTAATCGCTCACCTCTTTTTACCATTTTTAAATGTTTTTGAGACTTATGTGTGCCTACTATTAATCGTTTACATACAATATCTTACTATCAAATGCAAACTGTTAACATTTGTGTTGTGTATTAAGTGAATGACTACTTGCTATTTGTTGGTTGTTTATGTGTTTATTTATCACATTCAAAGAGGTCCATCATTTATCATTATTGTTACTCATGTTGTAGTGGTCGGCGTCCGATCGCATGACAATGGTTTCACCAACAACTTAATTACTCTCTCATGGTAGCCAACGCCCGATTCACATGGTGACGGTTTAGCCCACACATTATTATTTGTTTGCAATATTTATATAAAATGGTTTGATTCGTTATACTCACAGATAACAGTTTTGCGGTTTTTCTTATATATTATTGTAGTGTCAAAACTGGTGATTTTCTCACTCAACCTCGTGTTGACAAAATATAATATATATTTTGTACGCATCTGCAGGTATTCAGGTTGGATTCTTATCTAGATGAAGATCACTTATAGATGACTTTTAGGATATAAGACTTATTCGATAATTATTTGATCTTGTTTTGTAATTTCTTTATACTTGATGTACTCCTTTGCAAATTGTATATTTAAAAAATTAAATAGATATTGTCATATAGTAATTTACATGATAGTACCTTGTGTGCTGTGAACAATCAGTCCGCGCCCCAACATTTCTGCCTTAGGTTGGGGTGTGACAGCACCCCTATATTCGAATATTTAGAATGTGTAATACATTAATGTAAAAATCAATCATCACAACATTTCATTTATGCATAAGTTTGTAGTTTGTGTGAGTTTGTTTTAGTTAATCAAGGATTACACCAAAATGGGGGAGGATTGTTATTGATTTTTGTGTAATTGGGGATTAATTTGTTGATCAAGTTAATTATAATATGAATCTAAATAAGTCGGGTACGGGGTGCACACTTATTTGATCTTATTATACTTGGTATTCAGAGGCGAAGCCCCTAAGTCATGGGGTTGGCGGGGGTCTGGGGCAACACCCCTGGTAGCAAGGTCCAAGGGGCGGCAACCCCTGGCTGGGGTCGAGCGGCTAAGTCAGCTTAGAATTTTTTATTTCGGACATATGTTGCTTCATTAAAATTGTATTAGAAAATTAATTTTAATTATTTTCATTACAATTTTAATGAAACAAACAGGAGCATTTTTTCAGTTAGTATATTGATAACTATTGTGATAACTGCAAAGCAGTTATCATCATCCCTGCCTCAAACCCTAATATAACGTAGTTTGATCATATGATATGATCTCTGATTCATAAAAACTCTCTCAATCTCCATACTGATTCTTGCACTCACTCTGAGTTTTATCCAGCCAAAACATTTGGGAACCAACAAATAATTTTGATCTGAAAGTGATTCTTTCCGAAGATATACGATTTACAAAAATTCCCCAACTGATAGGAATGTGTAAACATGTCGATCATAGAAAGAACGCCTATAAGTCAACACGTATGTTATTGCTCTTCTTGTTTTTAATCCACTATGAATAACCTTTGTGTAACTTTAGATTTATTTAATTTTGTTTCATGTCGTGTTTAACTCTTTTTAATGTGCCTTTTGTAATGTTATTCTACCTATTTTTTTCGTCAAATGGTTTCGTTTTGAAAGCCATGAATTTTTTTTAAAATAATATTACAAACTGTTTTGTTTTATATGAAGTTCGTGTATATATTTTTTAAATCAATACATTAGTTTTTAACTAGCTTATTTCTCGACTGGTTTCTTTTACGTGAGTACTTCACAATGCAGCAAACAGGTCCAAAACGAGGTTCATACGAGTGAAATATCGGTCGTCAAATGTGATGCTTCGGAATTTTGAAAGCTTTAAAAAACATATTAAAAACAGTTTTTTTGCCAACTATGCGTGTAATTTATAATTTTCATAAATAATTTTCTTAACAACCTTTCTTCTCGGCTGATTTCTTTTACGTGAATGCTTCACAACACAACTAATAGTGTCCAAAACGAGGTTCATACGAGACAAATATATGTCGTCAAACTTGGTGATTTCAGATAAGACATTTTCATAGCATAATGCACTAAAAAGGCTAGTTTACTTATAATTAAGGTTATAATGTTGTATATGCATGTTTCCTTCATGATCATGTAACATCCTCAAAATTTCGATCAAAATTTGACAACTTATTAAAGTTAAAGGATCAAAATTATTCCTAAAATAAAATAGTGGAAAATTTTAAATAAGGAAAATAAAAAGAAAACAAGGAAATAAAAATATTCCATAAAGAAGTCTATCCCATATTAAGAAAATGGGAAAAAGAATCCATCCCACGTGGAAAGTTGGAAGAAAGTGGAAGCATTCCACATGGATAAAAATAAGGAAGTTAAAACGCATCACACATGGAAAGTAAGAAAGATTCAGATGCTCTTTATAAAGAGAAGAGTTTCCATAGTAATATTCTTTTATGCCTAGCATGCACCCAGTGGTCCAAGCAAAGGGTGCGAAGCACCCGTCGTGCACGGGCACAGGCATGGGCGCAGGGCGCTTTGATGGTGCACTTTACACTTCGCACGCTTGCATCCTAGCGAGCCGCCTTAATGTTTTTGGAAAGTGGAAGCAAGATCAAGACGTGACAAGTTATTAAAGTAAAGCGATCAAAAATGAATAATTCTAATATTTTAACCCATCCCGATATGCGACGGGCATATCAAAGGAGCCATCACGATACACGATGGCTGATGTACATAAAATTATACATCTTTTCGGCATCAAATAATCTCTAAAAACTGCAATTTCTATTAAATAACATAGCACAAAAAGCTATTTATCATAATAAAATGTAATTTCAGGTGAAACCAAGCCCCAAACGAAGAAACAAGCAAAAAGATGAAGAAAAACAGAAGAAAACACAAGAAAAGAAAAGCAAAGAAACACACCCCCATGCCTCAAGAAACAGGCCCCCATGCTTCTGAACACCAGAAAAGACAGAAATCTACAAGAAAACACAAACACTGGAAACAAAAGAACGGGGCCATGCCTCTCAACCACGAGGCCATGGTCGTCTACAAGAAAAGACAAAATTAATTTAGCACATGTCACTAAAAAGCATAGGGGCGTGCCCACGTAAGCACGGGGCCGTGCTTCACACTCCAGATTGCCTATAAATAGTGGCTCATGTTACACTCATTTGGTGTGCCTTAAAAAGAGTTCTATCCGGTTTTCTATTATAAAAACACACACTAACACTCACATAGAAGTTTAGTGAAGAGTTTGAAGGCTTGGAGGTCATCATCATCAATCATCATCATCATCATCATCATTAAGAAGGAAGATTCATCCACATTTGGTTAGATTATTCTAGTTTAATCATGTGTTTGCTATCATCATCCATCCTAATGTTAATCACCATGCTCATTATGAGCTAAACTCCATTTACCATCTAAAATCTATGAAGAAGCTTTGTTTTACTTGATGATTAATTAAAACATGTGGTGTAGTCTAGTAAAGTACATGATTATTTTACAATTATCTTTTGATGAGAAATGTTTCACCATCTTAAAATACTAATTCAAAGTTGGTGATTGTCAATTATATTGGCAATCGTTCATGATCGATTAATGTTCTTGAAATATAGAAATACTTTGATACATTATTGAAACATGGATCCTTATATTGTACTAAGAAATGATGAGATATAAGTTATGATGTATTTCTCTAAGTCTTGGTAATCCAAAAATGGCTTTGCTTAGGATATCATGCTAGTTAAATAAATCATATGTTAACGGAATGCGTAATTATAACCTACATAAATCAACCAAGGGGAGGTTGTGTGACTAAACTACAACCACCCGAAGTTGTTAGAATTGATATTTGAGAAATCGAAGTCAATCCTAATCTTTCTACTTTACGAAACTACTTGCCAACTTAAATTGACATTCTTGAGGTAGCATGACATTAGGAAAGAGTGGACTTTAAAAGGCGCATGTTACCTCCTTGGTGCCAAAGATGCTCACTTAAGGATTAAGGAGCTATCTATCATATATTGCTACGGCAAGTTTACCACATGTTTGAATATTAATTATCAATGCTATAATGGAGTGGATTCTTGATCTTAGATGGTAACCTTCACGTAATTGAACTACTCGTTTAGAATCTCTCGTCTTGGTCATCTATATACTATATATAAGTATTTATATTTTATAAAAAGTTCAAAAATTAACCCCAAAATGATTAAAACCTTCGATTAAAGTAAAACAACGATTTATCATTAGAAACCTTTGTGTCCACGGATCGATACTTGGTTCTTACCAATACTATTCTACATATATGATAGGTACACTTACCTATTTTGTGTGTGTTTAGTCTTTGTAGAAATCACTTTTATAAATTTAAAATACGATCTTGTGCAAAAGCAAATCATTCGACCTCTTATATTTTATACCACACGCACGCAGCACATCAATGGTTGTTTCAACAAATCCCAGAAAGGGCGGTGTCGCGATACGCGAAGGCCCTAAACCTTAGGCCATCACGATGCGCGATGACCAGGATAAGTAGCCGTTGACACGTTTCTAGCATGTGGCAGCACGTGGCAGGCCGCATGGCACTCTCTGAATGTAATGAGTTATCGCGATACGCGATGACCCTTTCGAGAAGGCCATCACGATACACGATAGGCTGAGAAATCAGATATAAATAGAGGGGTCATGACATACTCCCCTTCACACCAAATCACTTTCTCTTTCTAGTATACTTTCGCTCTCTACCTCGTTTTCCGTTCCCTCTAACCGATGATCGTTATCTCGTAATCCGTGCTCTTAACCGACGAATCCCCGAAGTTCATGCCACCCAAAAGTAACCCGACATTCTATCTTGAAGTACGTGCACAACACGACAACCACCATACGTTGCCTCGTTTTGCGTGTTGAGCATCGAAGTACGTGACAAGCCCCAAAGTTCCGACGATATAAGCTCTCGTACGCGATATAGAGTAGAAGTGCTGCTCGTACAAGCTTAGGTATATTAACTCCGAATACCCGTGTAAGGTAGGGGTTCTGCCTAAGTTATTATTTTATTATATTTAATGGCTTGGACCCTAGTCCGGGGTACAGCCAAGACCTTGATCAAGATTTATAAATACATAGGTTAAGTTAAAATAATGTTTCTTTAAAATTAAGAAATTTAGAATTTTATATAAATGAGGATATAGTTAAAATATTATTTCTTAATGATTAAAAAAGATAAGCTTTTACCTACAAAGGGTATAGTCAAAATAGTGTTTCTTCATATTTAAGAAAGATAAGATTTTATATACAAAGGTTATAGATGAAGAAACCTATATACAAAGATAAGATTTTATATACAAATGACGTTTCTTCTTGATGAAGAAACTTATATTGTAGATGTTTCTTCATAAAGAAGACAATCAGTACATGATGGGCAAATAAAGAGAAAGAATTCATATCCAAAATATTTTATTCAAACAAATGATCAATCAAGGTTTAAAGCTATCAGAACCAGACCAAAGGTATGTAGCTGGATCAAGAGACGATCCATGTATTTATAAACATATTTGTTTATAGGTTAATCATCAATCACTCATAAAGGTTTTCAAACAAGACCACCACATCATTTAGAACAGACAATCACAGGTGAATACATTAAACCTTTTTATCAGTCAAAATAAACATTGTGTTTACCTTAAATAAAGTCAGTCAAATATTTTTATGAGATTACGTGATCTCTAACATAAATATTTAAGGGATTGCGTGATCCCTATTATATACAAGATAGAAAATAAAAGTAACTCAGACCGAGTCCACATGGTCTGAATCCAAACATAATTTGTCTAGTCTATCAATCAAGGCTACGTTGCCGCAGACTAGAGATCATAATAAAAGTTCCCCAATGGGCGTCAGTTCCCAGAAACCGAAATTGTGTGGGGATGGAAAGTGGTACAAATCCCAGAAAGAAGAGATGTTTCTGCTGAGATTGTTCAAGAAAACTATCTTGTCTGCCAAAGAAATATTTATTAAATGTTTTTAGAGTCAACGATTCACCACCATATCACTGACGTATTTTTTCCCATATTTCAGGGAATCTGATTAGAAGGTAGCAAGCATTTATAACCATTCATGGAGTTAGATACTCGTAAGGTAGAGATGATTCAGTTTTTAGTTAGAAATTTTGCAAACAAGATTTAATGAGGGTTATAAATCAAACACTCGAATATATAATATCCGAGAAGCTTTTCAAATAAATTAAATATAATGTAAATAAATGTTTCAAACTAAATTAATATTTTAAAGACTTCCGCTAAATAACCAGCAAACTATGACATATTTACAAAACTGGTACCAACTATTGGTCACACGCCTAGGCCTTATGTCGGTGTGTGACAGGTTGGTATTAGAGTCATCTATCTTAGCGAATTAGGTATTTAAACTATACCTAGGCTTTGATCAAGAAATAAATATCAATTTTATTACAAATCTATTAGTTTCAACGAATTAGATACTTAATTGAAAAGTATTTAGGCTTAACTTATTGAATATTTAAATTTGTACGGATAAGATATAAACAAGTATGGAAAAGATAGGAAACCACACTCTTATCCCAAATATAACCTCGTACAGATGTCCTATCCACCCAAGAATCATTTCAGCCTCGATCCGGTAAAGGAAAAGGATATATGGGAACATATTTACTCCCAATTCCTATATCTAGTGATGAAAATCCATACCAAACAAAAATGGAGGAAGATTCAGATTCATTTGATTTTGACATCCCACTAGCTCAAATTATTCCAAGTCTAAACACATATGGAGCCGGATCAAGTAGATCCAATAAACCAATGATGTCGAAAGGAAAGGAAGTAATGATTTATCCAGAAGAAAATCCTCAGGGGCGGGAATATTTTAATTATTTAACAATTCAAGATCCTTACTTTGCTCACACTCAAGGTGAACGTCAGAACATGGATTGTAAATAAATTTATAACATTGAAGATGATTCAACTCATTATGAAATCAATGTCACTAAACTAGCTGAAGCAATGCTCAAGAAAGAAATGGACACTGAGAAGAAGCAAAAGGAAAAGACGAAAGGATACAATACCAAGGACAACAAGATCAAGAAATTGATTGTTCGATGGAAGAAATAAGAATCTTAGTAGTTGTAAAGAATGCAGTTTTAATAATTGTTGTGCAATCTTATAAACAACATAAATAAAATATATATTTAAATTTCCTTAAAATTATTAATGTATCCTTTAAAGAATTATGTCAAAAAAAAAATATCGCACGAACTCTGCGAGTAATTCTTTCAGTATATCTGGAAGTGAGAAAATACCAACCAAGAGATTGAGGAAAGGTCCAGGTGGACAAAATCCAAAAATATTACTAACTCCAAGTCAACGTTACATAAAATAATTAGCATGGATTAGATAAAACAGACATGGGAAGAGAATTATAAAAATTCTCGTGGTCTATTTGTACACAAGGTATGTACTAACCATTTCAAGAATATACAACAAGAAAGTATTGGTGCCTCTCAAGAACCTCATCGACTATCATCATTGAGATATTTGGAAAATGATATAGTGGAATTGTCATTTCATACGACTATCCCAATTTCATTTCTCAAACAAAGAATAAACAACGAAGTTATGCTCTGTATGAAACAAATGACCACAAGAAAAAAGTTAGTTGAGTATATGTTAAAAAGAAGAAGAAAAGACAAAAAATAATTTCCCCTAGGAAGACGACAAAATCGTTAAATATTTCATAGACAAAAAAAATCTTTTGTACATATATCAATTGTTCAATGTCACACAATCATTGTAAACATTTTATCATTTGTATATAAGAAATTCCTTTCATACTAAATCAAATTCAGTTTACAGAATGTCGAACCCAAACAATCAAGAGAATAATGACGAAGCTTCAACTCAAAGAAGCAACAAGGATATGACAAAACCCGCACAGGAGATTCCTGAGCAGTATCTTGTAAAAATTCAAGAAATGATTCATAATGCAATGACTCCTCTCATCGATGCGATGAAAGGGGAACACATAAAAGAAAATCTCAACATTCAAACAATACCGTTAGAACTCATTCATATCGAAATCCTTCTAATCAAGATGAAAGCGTTCATAGTTCCAACGTTGATAGCAAATTCAACCATAAATTCAAGACACAATTAGTAATCCAAGGTTGTAACTTCAAGAATTTCAAAGCCTATGGACCAAAAGAATTCTATGGCGACAAAGGTGCCATATCAACTTACGATGACTTAAAGAAATCGAGTCCATCGTCATCATTAGTCAATGTACTGAGATTCAAAAGATTCAGTTTCATCTCAACTATTTAAAGGCGAAGCTTTAGACTGGTGGAATACCCTAATCATGTCAAAGGGTCGAGAAACCTTGTACCAATTAAAATGGGAAGCGTTTAAAGAGCTTGTGTTACAAAAGTTATGTCCCATGCATGAAACCTATCTTATTCAAACCAAGTTTTTGAACCAAAAGGTCGTTGGCACAAATATGAAGGAATACAATACGAAGTTTAATGAGTATTGTAGATTGGTACCACACATGGTAACACCCGAATTCAACAAAGTGACCCGCTACATTTGGGATTTACCTCGGGAAATTAGAGACATGGTGAGGTCTCATCTACCTCAAACTGCTGATTTTGCCATGGAATTAGCTCTCATGAATGGTGTAATCAGAAATCAAGAGGAAGATAAGGATGACAAAGGAGAGAAAGAAGGAATCAAGGAAAAGAAAGCAATGAAAAACAAAGAAAAAGAGGAAGGGTCATTTAAATTCACAAGACCAATCTGTCAGAGTTTTGGCAGAAGACATCACGGAAAGTGTTTAAGACCAACCAAAAATATACCATTGGTAACATGTACCCTCTACAAGAAACTTGGTCATTCGGAAAACGATTGCAGGAGGATAACAGTTGTATATTTCAATTGTGGAGAAAACGGACACTGCAGATCAGAATGTTCGAAAAAGACAAGCAACGCAAGTGGAAGCGGTGCTAAAAATGGAATGCTAAAATAAACATGTTAAACATACAAGATGTGTACGATAATTAAGAATAGAAGCAGACAAGAGTATGCCAAATGAATGTCAAGATCCGAAGGCATTAGAAATAACTAATAGTATTAGTTAACTCATGTAAACTGCTTGTAAACGAGAAGTTTTTTAATAAAAAAAAGGGTAACTAAATCCCTAATGTACATATAGAAAGATATTGGCATACAAATAGTGTCTTTACACAAGAATGCTTATATTCAAATAAAAAGAGAGAGTTAAATTTCGAAAATTTTGAAATACAAGAGACTATATATTAATATAGTTCATCATCTATAGATATATGCAATAAAGAGAATGATGAATTAAACTAGACATAAGAGTATCTCTCTTAAAGGAAATCAGGTATCCGAACTTTGGAAGTTCAAAGAAATAACTGATAAACAAAAACAAAAAGAACCCATCAAGATCATGAAGCAAAGGACTACATGGCTCAAGTATGATATCTCGAAAGTTATCAAAATGAGTAAATTAAAAGGATTCGATACACTGAATCAAAGATGCAATCTAGTTAACATAAGTAAATGCTTAGAATACAAAATGTAAGATAAATAGTTAAACACAACTGGAGACTATGATTAACAATTTACAATTACTTATGATATTCTTAACTATTGACTAAATACATTATTTAAGGATGTAAGTTAACTATAATTCAGGAATTTCAGTCATTCAATAGTCAGATCTAACTTGAGAAAATGATTAGATAGAATCTAATCATAAATGAATAAGCAAGGTATCACTCACAACAAATCTCGAGGAAGAGATTCATTCCAAGGTGGGGAGGATGTAACATCCTCAAAATTTCGATCCAAATTTGACAACTTATTAAAGTTAAAGGATCAAAATTATTCCTAAAACTAAATATTGGGAAATTTTAAATAAGGAAAATAAAAAGAAAATAAGGAAATAAATATATATTCCATAAAGAAGTCCATCCCATATTAAGAAAATGGGAAAACAAATCCATCCCACATGGAAAGATGGAAGAAAGTGGAAGCATTTCACATGGGTATAAATAAGGAAGATAAAACTCATCCCACGTGGAAAGTAAGAAAGATTCGAAAACTCTTTATAAAGAGAGGAGTTTCCATAGTAATATCCTTTTATGCCTAGAATGTACACAGTGGTCCTAGCAGAGGGTGCTGCGCACGGGCACGGGATTGGGCGAAGGGCGCTTTGATGGCGCACTTTGCACTTCGCACGCTCACATCGCCGCGAGCCGCTTGAGAGCCGCCTGATTGTTTTTGGAAAATGGAAGCAAGATCAAGACGTGACAAGTAATTAAAGTAAAGCGATCAAAAATGAGTAATTCTGATATTTTAACCCATCGCGATACACGACGGGCATAGCAAAAGATCCATCACAATACGCAATGGTTGTTTCACCAAATCCTTAAAAGGGCGGTGTCGCGATACGCGACGACCCTAAACCTTAGGCTATCGCGATACGCGATGACCTGGATAAGTAGCCGTTGACGCGTTTCCTCCATGTGGTGACACATGGCACGGGCACTCTTTGAATGTAATGTATTTTGATTTAAGTTCTTTTCTTTCTAAGAGGTGGAATAGAATAACCCGGTTGAAGCGTAATGATCATACGTCTGTAATGCATTGTCTGTCCCATAATGGGTCCCATTCTTCTAGCCTTTCCCCGAAGTCGATGACTATTCATCGCGATTACCTTGACACCAAAGAAGAGTTCGACCCAATGCTTTATTTCTGTCCTAGTTGATCCTGATTCGACATTAGAAGTATATTGATTTTTCCCCAATAACCGAATACTTTTGTCTGTAAAACTCATCACAATACGCGATGACCTTTTTTAGAAGGCCATAACGATACACGATGAGCTGAGAAATCATATATAAATTAGGGGGTCACGACACACTCCCCCTCACACCAAATCACTTTCTCTCTCTGCCTTGTATTCTTTGCCCTCTACCCGACGATCTTTATCTCGTAATTCGTGCTCTTAACCGACGAATCCTCGAAGTTCGGGCCACCCAACAGTAACTTGACATTCTATCTCAAAGTGCGTGCACAACACGGTGACCACCATACGTCTCCTCGTTTTTCGTACTGAGCATCAAAGTACGTGCAAAGCCCCAAAGTTCTGACGATTTAAGCTCTCATACGCGATTTAGAGTAGAAGTGCTACTTGTACAAGCTTAGGTATATTAACTCCGAAATACCCGTGTAAGGTAGGGGTTCTGCCTAAGTTATTATTTTATTATATTTAATGGCTTGGACCCTAGTCGGGGGTATAGCCAAGACCTTGAACAAGATTTATAAATACATAGGTTAAGTTAAAATAATGTTTCTTTAAAATTACAAAAATTTACAATTTTATATAAATGAGGATATAGTTATAGCTATCAAATCCAAAATAAATAAGAAACTCAATACATGATGGGCAAATAAAGAGAAAGAATTCAGAGCCAAAATATTTTATTCAAACAAATGATCAATCAAGGTTTAAAGCTATCAAAACCAGACCAAAGGTCTGTAGCCGGATCAAGAGACGATCCATGTATTTATAAACCTATTTGTTTATAGGTTAATCATCAATATTTTTATGAGATTACGTGATCTCTAACATAAATATTTAAGGGATTGCGTGATCCCTATTATATACAAGATAGAAAATAAAAGTAACTCAGACCGAGTCCACATGTGTCTGAATCCAAACATAATTTGTCTAGTCTATCAATCAAGGCTACGTTGCCGCTGACTAGAGATCATAATAAAAGTTCCCCAATGGGCGTCAGTTCCCGGAAACCGAAATTGTGTGGGGATGGCAAGTGGTACAAATCCCAGAAAGAAGAGACGTTTCTGCTGAGATTGTTCAAGAAAACTATCTTGTTAGCCAAAGAAATATTTATTAAATGTTTTAGAGTCAACGATTCACCACCATATCACTGACGTATTTCCCCCATATTTCAGGGAATCTGATTAGAAGGTAGCAAGGATTTATAACCATTCATGGAGTTAGATACTCGCAAGGTAGAGATGACTCAGTTTTTAGTTACTGAAATTTTGCAAACAAGATTTAATGAGGGTTATAAATCAAACACTCGAATATATAATATCCGAGAAGCTTTTCAAATAAATTAAATATAATGTAAATAAATGTTTCAAACTAAATTAACATTTTAAAGACTTCCGCTAAATAACCAGCAAACTCTGACATATTTACAAAACTGGTACCAACTATTGGTCACACGTCTAGGCCCTAAGTCAGGGTGTGACAACTCATGAGTACCTCACCATTTAATATTAATGTCTTCTTTTGGATCATGTGTGTTTTGTTGACTTAAGGGGAGAGAACCTATCACGGCTACGTCTTGTGCCCTGGTTGCTCTTGGATACTGGTTATGATGAAACCGGTGACCAGATAAGGCAACCAAGTTGGGGTAGAAGGGCCTATGTAGAAAGACTTTATAACCTTGCTGAACCATATGGATAAAGTTTGTGAAAAAATCTTCATGAGTTTCCTACTTTTGCACTGATGAGATATCTCCTTTCCAAACTCCCTGTCATTACAAAGTGAGGGTAGAAGAGCTAGGCTTCTCATGAACTTGTTTAGGTAAAGTGGTGATTTGATACAAATTTTGTCACCAAGACTCCCTGCCATTTAGTAAAGGCATGCAAGGAGTTAGATTTGTAAGACTTCATACCAATGGGAACGTAAGGACTGACCTAATCCACGCCATTTAAATAAAATGAAAAATTTAATCTCAAGAAAAGAAAATCACATAAAAGGTTAACTTTATAATTAAATTTTTATAATACCAATTAGAATTTCCAAAAAGGCAACAAAACTTTTGAAAAATCCGATCATGTTGACTCATAACTTTTGACTGTGTTATTAACATAAGAGTAATATATTGTACGTTCGCAGTGTAATCTTGACCAATAATATTTTTCCATGGATCTGTGGACCTTGACATCACTTTCATATTTAGACTACTAAGAAAAGGATCAAATCAATATAGGAACTATGATACATATATTCACTTCTTTATACGCATCATTTCTCCACTATATACGCCTTTTGAAAGTGTAAAAGGTCAATAATAGTACAATCACATATGATAGTATAATAGCATAAAAGTATCATTTAAACACATTCTCCATTTGATGCCGAAAAATGGAGAGAGGAATGCGCTACGTATATGCTATGATAGGACTTGTTGATACTTAGATTTGGCCTATAAATGGTTAAAAAAACATAATGTATTTATCAACCATGAGATTTTTTTATGGCTGTTTAAGTGTATGAATGTATTACTGGGTAATTACTCCTCTGTCAGTTTGTAAGTTGTTTTCTAAGACTAACCGCCAAGGGAGATTTTCCCTGCAATCCATGATTTCTACATATTTTGTCAATTCGAGACTACTTTGGCTTGAAATTTGATACTACAATGGGTATTGTTTCAAGTTGTCCGATGTAACACCCCGCAACCGCAGCGGAAACGTAAACGGGATGCGACAGACACCTCTGATATCAACCACATTGTTTATAAAGAAAACTGAATGCATTAATATACTTCGAATTACATTATCTTGTATTTCATTACCGTGTAGGTGATACACACATCTTACCACACGATACATAATTCTATCTGTTATAATGTATCCTAACATCCCGCACACAAATCTTACACACATCAAGCACTTAGCACGTAAGCAATCACTTCATCTAAATTGTACCTGAAAAGCATGTGAGAAAACGGGTCAACTACGAATAGTTGGTGAGTTTCACAATTTTAGTAAACCATTATAAATCCATATCATAATATAATATTATCTGGGGACACTGTTAACCCAGTACTGTACTCACTCCGGGGACACTGTTAACCCATAAACACATCCAATAACCTCTGGGGACACTATTAATCCAGAAACACATTTAATAACCTCTGGGGACACTGTTAACCCAGAAACACATTTAATACCCTCTGGGGACACTGTTAACCCAGAAATACATTTAATAACCTCTGGGGACACTGTTAACCCAGAAATACATTTAATAACCTCTGGGGACACTGTTAACCCAGAAACACTGTTTCGGGCCTTACAATATTAGAAACTCAGACAATTACCATCTTAATACATTACCGTACGATTCCCGTACAATAAACATTATATAAATACATTCATTTCCATGCGAACGGCATGTACTTAAACACTTTGATAAAAACATGCTTTCCGCCCCGGGAAATATCTAAAACAGTTCAGTAAAAAGGGGCTCGTGAAAACTCACCTTAGCACATGCAAGCAGGTAACAACAATCAATATCAGTTAACCCGTCCAATCAGTAATATGATCCCTACGATCATTACTATACAATTATTGTTTATATAATTCTTTAATCTTATCAATTGGTACATCTGGGGACACCGTTAACCCAGTACTGTACCTGTTCCGGGGGCAATGTTAACCCAGAAACACTTCTCCGGACTCAGATTGTGATGTCGTTTAGAGTTCCATGGTCACAATTACTATTAGTCGTTTTTCTCGTTTTGCGTGCCTAGCACGGTTATTCGTTTTTATGTTTCAAAAATGAGTTTGGTCACACACGACCCGAAAATAGTCGTTGACTTGATAGTTTAAGTAAAGTTGTGAAATTTGAGCTCGGTTTAGACGCCCCGTTTGGCCGCATGACCCGTTTCCGTCTTTAGCGTACCGGAAACTGTTAAAATGGGTTAAAATTACTCAAATCTTCCGAATTATTTTCGGATGATTTATTTATACTTGTTTAACTCATTTATATGAAAATAGTTCATTTTTAGGGTTTTTATACACCAGTCAGCTCGCTTAAACGAACTTCACCGGTTTACGCGTTTTAACTTTAAAAGTTTGATAATTAGCACAAATAGTTATCCGTTTACTCTCGGATCTTGAAATTTTGCACAAATCACTTTTTAACAGTGGGGAATTTTATAAAAATATTTCTAGAATTAATTTCTATGTTTAAAATTTATTTATCTATTTTTAAACACCATTAAAACACTAAATATGTCGTAAATACCAAACGATCTTAGAAAAATCCCAAATTTTTCCTGGATGTCCCCTGCCATCCACATAGTCCCCTGTAAGTTTTCCAGAACCAAAATCTTCTTTTACATGCCCTTTTTACTAAAACCGAACTAGAAATCCCTAGAACTCGTTTAACCGAAAATCCAACTTAGACTTCTCCAAAAGACCTAAAATTTTGTGTGTGACTTATAAATGATATGAAAAGCTTATCTGAAATTTTCCAGAATTTTTCATGATATTTAACTATTTTTCACCATTTTTGGCCAAAACCGAGCATTAAATTCACCAAATATTCATCCTTTATCCAAAAATTACCAAATATTCACATAACTCATATTTTCATGTGTTTAACACCTCTGTAAAATTTCATGACCTAACTCTAAAGCATCAATAATCTGTCCAAATTTCCCAAATCCGAACATAACCGAATATACCTTTCGTTTTCCGCCACTACAAGCTACAAACTCATCTTTCCGCCTCATCTACCACTAAATACAGAGCCTACAAACAACATACCACAATACCAAGCAAGTTACACTCACGATCAAGCCATTTCCTTCATGGTTACGGTTATGATACTAAAACAAAGATTTAACCGTAAAAATTCGTTTTTGATTCGTTTAACTCCTTTCTTGGACCAAGATCCCTTGTATAACCCGTATACATCACTTGATCATGCAAGAATCGGTTTTCCTCTTTGAAACCTCATTTTCTTGCAAACAAACTCAAGAAAGGATGATGAACACGAATATAACTCGATCTTTACCTCGTTGTTCTTGCTAAAAATCTCGGTTTTTGGTTCTTGATCTTGAGAGAATGTGAATATGGTTGAATTGTGTTGTGAAAAAAGAAAATGAATTGTTGTTGGGTGAGGGAGGTTCGATCGGAATCCCATAAAGGGTGGGGTGGGACCCACATGTTCATTCTTGGCCACTCATTTGGATTTCCGTAATCTGGATAATGTTTTGGATAATCTGGTTCAGTTCGTTTCTCGGTTAAACGTTTAATTCGGCTTAAAACGAGGCTAAAACGGTCGTTTTTCGGCTAAAAAAATGAAATTTATATAAAACCGATTTAAAAATTTAAACCATGACATTTATTAACTTAAAACGTCATATTATTAGTTATTACGCATCTTTTTCGGCTTGATCGATCGTCTCTTGCTCGGTTTGGTATTAAAGGTTTCGTTTAACGTACCGACGTACTATTAAATCGAAATCCTTTTTTTGTGCTTTAATCCACTTATCCCGAAGCTTTAATACTTCGTAACATCACTAAATATCATATATCTCGTCTATAATTGAACCCTCGATTCATTCGGGTTTCAATAACTATCGATCGTTTGATCGCATATTCAATACGGTGAATTATATATTCACGTACAATCAATACAATGAACCATGTATTCTCGTATAATTACCTTGGTAACTCATGTACCCGACATTACATATGACGTAACTAACGTCTACCGGTTGGGGTATACCTGGTTTCGTCGGAATCGTTACATTCTCCCCCCGTTAAGAAATTTCGTCCTCGAAATTTTACACGTCCACTATCTCCTTCCGAGGGAAAAGGTGGGGGTTTTTCCTTCAGGATTCACCCTCGCGTTACCAGGTATAATCTGGTCCTCGCTGTGAATTCCACTTAATCTTAATCAATAAAGCTTGGTGTGTCCAAACTGTTTAGTTTTCCCGTTTACTATCTCAACGGAATTATTTATGATATCAAGCATGTCTTCTATGAGTACCTCTATTACTAGTACTTTCGTTGCCTCATCGCTTAGGCACTTTTCAATCCGTATACATGGCAGAACATTATGTATAGTACTTAGCCCCTGGAGTACTTTAATCGATAAACTACATAACCAGTCATGGAGATAGTCTCATGAGGTCCTGCATAATTAGGAGCTATTTTCGGTTTTGCCAAACCTCATATCACCTCTCTAAGGTAATGCCTTAAAAATACCTTGTCACCTCTTTCCAGCGGCAATGGTTTCCTTTGAATGGTGGCATAAATCCTTTGCCAATCTCGCGCTGCTTTCAACTTATCTTAAATATTATAAATCCGATTGGTTGATTCTCGAATCAATCCAAATATTATGGCTTGAGTGACGCCCATTTTCGATTTAACAAATTGGTGATAATTACTTCACCCATAAAAAGCTTCAAGCTCTCGATGCTTCCTTCCCCGCCCTCCAATAATGGAAGTAGGATGACTATTTTGATCTGAGATAATTGAAAATGGCACTCCACGACGAGATACCATTTCACCATCAGGAATTTAGGCAAGAATTCATTGTAATTTATTCTCACTATCATTGGCGAATTTTCTGTCGTTGTGGCGTTCCCTAGGGTTTTCGTTGTGCAGCCTTATCTCTTGCATAACTCAATGTTCACCAACACACATAACCATATCTTTCTCCACACTCGACCATTAATAAAAATCCTTTCAGATATCCGTATCATCAATAGTCAAATTCGATCCCGGATGTATGGATTATTTCGATCTATGCGCTTCGTCAATGATTAATTCACGAAGGTCATGGAGAGTCGGGATCCAAACCCGATTTTTTTTTTTTTTTTTTTTTTTGAAGTAGAGAATTTAGTCCACGCGCTGTTCGAAATTCTCCTCATTGCCGTAAGATTCCTTCTTTTCCAATTGTTCCTCTTTCAACGCCTCACGTTGAGCGACTCGAATCAGGATCGAAGGTTCGACTGGACTATCATCCCCAGTGCTCGCACTCGCAATGGCTTAACCCGACCTTTCCTACTCAAAGCACCGGCTACCACTTTAGCCTTACCGGGGTGATAACGGATGTCCCAGTCATAATCGCTTAACCACTTGACCCATCTTCGTTGCCTCATATTCAGCTCTTTCTGATCGAATATGTGCTGCAAACTTTTATGATCGGTGAAGATGGTGCACTTCGTATCGTAGAGATAATGCCTCCACATTTTAAGTGCGAAGATAACCGCTCCCAGTTTTAAGTCGTGAGTAGTGTAATTTTTCTCGTGTACTTTTCTCTGTCGGGAAGCATAGGCTATAACCTTATTATACTGCGTCAACACGCATTCTAACCCTCTATGCGATGCGTCACAATACGCGACAAAACCATCGTCTCCATCGGGGAGACTTAAAATCGGCGATTGGCACAATTTTAATGGTTTCTATCTTATTTGGATCTTTGCGTAATCCTTGTTGCTTTACAACATGACCAAGGGATTATGCCTTCTTTATTCAAAATCACATTTCGAAAACTTCGCGTATAGCTCATTTTGCTTTAACACTTCCACAATTTTCCTTAACCGTTGTTCGTGCTCTTCCTTACGTTGCAAATATATCAAAATATCATCAATGAATGCTATGACCAGTTTGTCAAAATAAAGTTTACCGACTCGGTTCATGAGTTTCATGAACGCTGCCGGCGCATTTGTTATCCCGAAAGGCATAACTAAAACTTCATAATGGCCGTAGCGAGTCCGAAACGCTGTTGTTGCAACGTTCTCTTCTTGGATTTTTCATTTGGCGATAACTATATCTAAGGTAAATTTTCTAAAAATAAATCACCCTTTGCAGTTGGTTAAACGGGTCGTTTACTTCGAAGAAGTGAATACCTATTCTTGATCGTCACTTTATTCAATTTTCCGTAATCAATACATATCCAAACACTTTCGTCCTTCATTTCTCAATAACACTGGTGCACCCCATGGTGACTAACTAGGTCGTATAAAACCTTATCCAAAAATTCTTGCATTTCAGATGGTGCAAGTCGGTAGGGTGCTTTAGCAACAGGGCCAGCTTGAGGCATTAAATCGATTCTGAATTCGACCTGTCGGGTTGGCGGTAATCCAGGGAGTTTTTCTGGGAAAACTTGTGGAATTCGCGTATCATCGGGATATCTTCTATATGTTTTCTTTTAAATACTTTGGCAATCGCGTTTGTTAAGTATACCACGTCTTCTTGTCGTAAATACTATAACACCTCAAGATGAGATTAGAGTGGTAACATAATACCGTACACTTTTCTCTGTATCTAATCGCTTCATCGTCCGAAGGAGAGCTTCTAATCATCTTCTTTTCATATTTGATTTCAGCTTCATGTTGAGTTAGCCAATCCATGTTAGCTGTTACGTCAAACTTCTTAACTTTACTGGTCGTAGGTCGATAAGGAAGGATTAATCGTTCAGAATAATAGGGCAATTCCGAACAATTTAGTTAACCATTAGGGATTTACCGTTAGCGATTCTACAGTACAGGGTTCTATAGTTTCACTAATTGGTATCTTTCCCAAGGGGCAGGAGATTAACAGGAATTAACTACTATCAACGACCGTAAAAATATCACTGGTGCCTATTGATTTGAAATTACAACATACTTAATACCACCTTGGGATCATGACGTGCTTCATTCGAATTACTCCCATAAGTACGGCTCCTTGCTTGATCAGAGGTTGATGCTTGTCATGAGGTTCGTCTTCCAACGACACCTTGGTTCAACCTTGGGCAATTTCTCTTGAAACGTTCTGTATTGCCGCATTCATAGCAAGTACCACTGTTTGGCATCCTTTGATTTCTTTGGATGGATGGTTATTGAAGCTGTTGGGTTCGGAGTGGTTGTACACGAATGGGTTGGGGTCGCCGGTTCACATGGCTTCAATTGGTTCTACAATTGGGGCATTACGTCCATCTTTACCACACCTGTGGCCTACTATCACTCGACATTCTTCTTCCTGCCGATAACCATATTTTCCACATTTAGGGAAGGACCTTTCATGCGGTTCATGTTTTCACACCAGAACTAGTCTTAGTATAATTCTGGGTTGTAGGACATACTTACTTATTCAAAAGCCCATCTTGCACTATACCTTTATCATTTCTCTTCTTCAACACTCGACGTCTCACCTAACGTCCTTCTAGTCCGCTTCCCATAGAGTCAAATATATCAATGCTGGCTTGTGACACAACCCTTCCGAAGGTTGTATGTTTTACAGGATTGACTATACTCGTTATCGATGGAGTTAGTCCCCGATATAGCGCTCACTTCGCTTAGTTTCAGGAGTAATTAGCCATGTTATCAGACATGACAATTCCTTCAAACGATTAGCGTGTTCTAAGTGATCAGCACACAACATTTCTATCTTCCATAGCTCAGTTTCCAACTCTGAACTCAATTACTCGAATAAAAGTGCTCTAGCACAAGAATTTTAAATTCTGACCATATCATCTGAGTAAAAATTTTCTAGCTATAATTTTGTACCATCGTGTTCCATCACGACACAACATAATCTACCAACATATCTGTAGCATATTTCACTACACAATGTTTTAAACTCTTACCAATATACTTAATCATTTCGATCTTTTCTATCCATTCGCTAATCTATTCCTCCCTTTACCATCAGTAACTATTAATGATTTCCTTACCACAAACAACAACATATCCTTCATACCTGATCTAATTTATTACGACTACTATTCATGTTTAGTTTATAACTAATACTTGTAGTCACAATAGTATCCGGTGGGACATTATCACTCTTAGTAATAACACTAAGAATTGAAATATTCATAAACATGTGATTGCTCGATCTATAAGTCTGCGATCACATTTGCATCAACACTAGCAGTGATCTGTGATACAACATTCGGTATCATCATCTGCTATCTTTGAGCAATCAACTGAATCATATCAATCTCCATCATTGGAGTTACTCTTTTTATGTCATTCTGCCGTACTCATCCCGTACGCAGTATTCAATATTAATCTCACCATTTAACTCGTTACCAGCTCAATCATAACAACAGGTATACCTACACACCAAATATTATCATACATATTACACATACCAGTATCTAGTATATATATGTCCCACAAATATGATCTCACATGGACTTAACCTGAAGTCGGTTAACGTTCAAATATGTTTCATAATCCTTGTCACCAACCGACATATAGATCTTTCTCAACAAGGTTAATGTTTAATATATTTGATTTCAATATCCTTCTGTATGTCAGCATAACCGATACATGCTCACCGTGAGCACCAAATGATTACGTACCACGGGGTTATAATATCCGTGTCTATTTGTATATCCGGCATACACGGTATACCTCCTACGAACAAACAACCAACTATGCTATAATGATTCCAACACTTCTTTATGTATAGGTAATTATTCTATTCGAGCATACATGGGTGTAAACATCTAACGGATGTAAGGATAACATAGGGAGTTGCAAGGTTCAAGGTAATCGCGCAACATGGGTTGCCTTCAAATATTATTAATTACTATTACGGAAATCTCTATCACTTGCTCAGTCAATGTCCTCAGGCGTTCTAGGTTCGTTGAAATCGGTAATTCTCGATCTGGAGGTGGTATGACTCATATGTTTAAGAGTGAGAAATACATATATATTTCTATATATTATTTTTATTTGCTGATTTATTCTCAAATTTATTATTACTATTATTTTATGTATTTATTTACCTTAATGGAGTAAGAATGGGTTCAGGTACGGATCAGTCTGTACGTGAGGGTCGACGGTTCGGGGTGAACATCGGGGGTTATTAGGATATACGGTGCCGGTGTTGGTAGGGTAAGGGATTCATCAATTTTTGGTTGGGAGTGACGGTTACTAGATATTTCTGGTTAATGTAAAACGGGAGATCTAACTTGGTACTATCATAATTATGGCCCGATAAGTCAGACTTATCATCAACCGATGCTCTAGAAATTTCAGCATCCCTGGTACTTCTATTATTTCATCCCCCGGTTCCTTATCCGGGTCCTATTTCTCAATACTTGTACCACAAGATATGTACATATATATACATACACATTAGCACGTATAAATAATATTATATACTTTACACATATGTTGCCATTTTTACCTATTAATGTACCCAGTGACTTCCCCTGAATTCCCTCGTGCAGACAAGTCTGTTATTATGTTCCAGACCATAATAACTCACTTGTTCGACCGAGTTCATCCCGCTACTCATCACTATCTATTATTAGTTGATATTCAGATCCTATAATACTTGAGCTACTGGTTATATTTTAGGTATCTTTTAAAGACATCCTAATTCTTTATAACCAATGGCTCTGATACCAACTTATGTAACACCCCGCAACCGCAGCGGAAACGTAAACGGGATGCGACAGACACCTCTGATATCAACCACATTGTTTATAAAGAAAACTGAATGCATTAATATACTTCGAATTACATTATCTTGTATTTCATTACCGTCTAGGTGATACACACATCTTACCACACGATACATAATTCTATCTGTTATAATGTATCCTAACATCCCGCACACAAATCTTACACACATCAAGCACTTAGCACGTAAGCAATCACTTCATCTAAATTGTACCTGAAAAGCATGTGAGAAAACGGGTCAACTACGAATAGTTGGTGAGTTTCACAATTTTAGTAAACCATTATAAATCCATATCATAACATAATATTATCTGGGGACACTGTTAACCCAGTACTGTACTCACTCCGGGGACACTGTTAACCCAGAAAACACATCCAATAACCTCTGGGGACACTGTTAACCCAGAAACACATTTAATAACCTCTGGGGACACTGTTAACCCAGAAACACATTTAATACCCTCTGGGGACACTGTTAACCCAGAAATACATTTAATAACCTCTGGGGACACTGTTAACCCAGAAATACATTTAATAACCTCTGGGGACACTGTTAACCCAGAAACACTGTTTCGGGCCTTACAATATTAGCAACTCAGACAATTACCATCTTAATACATTACCGTACGATTCCCGTACAATAAACATTATATAAATACATTCATTTCCATGCGATCGGCATGTACTTAAACACTTTGATAAAAACATGCTTTCCGCCCCGGGAAAATATCTAAAACAGTTCAGTAAAAAAGGGCTCGTGAAAACTCACCTTAGCACATGCAAGCAGGGTAACAACAATCAATATCAGTTAACCCGTCCAATCTGTAATATGATCCCTATGATCATTACTATACAAATATTGTTTATATAATTCTTTAATCTTATCAATTGGTACATCTGGGGACACCGTTAACCCAGTACTGTACCTGTTCCGGGGGCAATGTTAACCCAGAAACACTTCTCCGGACTCAGATTGTGATGTCGTTTAGAGTTCCATGGTCACAATTACTATTAGTCGTTTTTCTCGTTTTGCGTGCCTAGCACGGTTATTCGTTTTTATGTTTCAAAAATGAGTTTGGTCACACACGACCCGAAAATAGTCGTTGACTTGATAGTTTAAGTAAAGTTGTGAAATTTGAGCTCGGTTTAGACGCCCCGTTTGGCCGCAGGACCCGTTTCCGTCTTTAGCGTACCGGAAACTGTTAAAATGGGTTAAAATTACTCAAATCATCCGAATTATTTTCGGATGATTTATTTATACTTGTTTAACTCATTTATATGAAAATAGTTCATTTTTAGGGTTTTTATACACCAGTCAGCTCGCTTAAACGAACTTCACAGGTTTACGCGTTTTAACTTTAAAAGTTTGATAATTAGCACAAATAGTTATCCGTTTACTCTCGGATCTTGAAATTTTGCACAAATCACTTTTTAACAGTGGGGAATTTTATAAAAGTATTTCCAGAATTAATTTCTATATTTAAAATTTATTTATCTATTTTTAAACACCATTTAAACACTAAATATGTCGTAAATACCAAACGATCTTAGAAAAATCCCAAATTTTTCCTGGATGTCCCCTGCCATCCACATAGTCCCCTGTAAGTTTTCCAGAACCAAAATCTTCTTTTACATGCCCTTTTTACTAAAACCGAACTAGAAATCCCTAGAACTCGTTTAACCGAAAATCCAACTTAGACTTCTCCAAAAGACCTAAAATTTTGTGTGTGACTTATAAATGATATGAAAAGCTTATCTGAAATTTTCCAGAATTTTTCATGATATTTAACTATTTTTCACCATTTTTGGCCAAAACCGAGCATTAAATTCACCAAATATTCATCCTTTATCCAAAAATTACCAAATATTCATAGAACTCATATTTTCATGTGTTTAACACCTCTGTAAAATTTCATGACCTAACTCTAAAGCATCAATAATCTGTCCAAATTTCCCAAATCCGAACATAACCGAATATACCTTTCGTTTTCCGCCACTACAAGCTACAAACTCATCTTTCCGCCTCATCTACCACTAAATACAGAGCCTACAAACAACATACCACAATACCAAGCAAGTTACACTCACGATCAAGCCATTTCCTTCATGGTTACGGTTATGATACTAAAACAAAGATTTAACCGTAAAAATTCGTTTTTGATTCGTTTAACTCCTTTCTTGGACCAAGATCCCTTGTATAACCCGTATACATCACTTGATCATGCAAGAATCGGTTTTCCTCTTTGAAACCTCATTTTCTTGCAAACAAACTCAAGAAAGGATGATGAACACGAATATAACTCGATCTTTACCTCGTTGTTCTTGCTAAAAATCTCGGTTTTTGGTTCTTGATCTTGAGAGAATGTGAATATGGTTGAATTGTGTTGTGAAAAAAGAAAATGAATTGTTGTTGGGTGAGGGAGGTCCGATCGGAATCCCATAAAGGGTGGGGTGGGACCCACATGTTCATTCTTGGCCACTCATTTGGATTTCCGTAATCTGGATAATGTTTTGGATAATCTGGTTCAGTTCGTTTCTCGGTTAAACGTTTAATTCGGCTTAAAACGAGGCTAAAACGGTCGTTTTTCGGCTAAAAAAATGAAATTTATATAAAACCGATTTAAAAATTTAAACCATGACATTTATTAACTTAAAACGTCATATTATTAGTTATTACGCATCTTTTTCGGCTTGATCGATCGTCTCTTGCTCGGTTTGGTATTAAAGGTTTCGTTTAACGTACCGACGTACTATTAAATCGAAATCATTTTTCTGTGCTTTAATCCACTTATCCCGAAGCTTTAATACTTCGTAACATCACTAAATATCATATATCTCGTCTATAATTGAACCCTCGATTCATTCGGGTTTCAATAACTATCGATCGTTTGATCGCATATTCAATACGGTGAAATATATATTCACGTACAATCAATACAATGAACCATGTATTCTCGTATAATTACCATGGTAACTCATGTACCCGACATTACATATGACGTAACTAACGTCTACCGGTTGGGGTACACCTGGTTTCGTCGGAATCGTTACATCCGACAACATTCACCTAAAGATCTATAATAGCTTTGATCTAAAACACATCGGGTTTCTATGGTTACTTGTTGGGTATCGGGCAAACTCGCGGACTTTGGATATACCCGTTAGTTCATTAAAAATGCCCATTAGGTATACCTGGCTCAAAATTGTCAGGCATATATTTGGTGTTGACAAAATATCTTAAATATATATATAAATGAAACCTTTAAAATCTCTCTCGTTGCTCTTCACAACCTCTCAAGACACCAGATTGCTTTATTTGTAAATGGAGGTTTCTCATGCATTTGATCCGAATCACGGGTATGTGTTTCTCCAAACCCAGATACCCCTTAAACGGGTTATAACATCTCATTAAATTAAAAGTTGATCTCACCAAAAATTTGATTTGAAAATTATATAAAATAGGGATATACTAAAAATTAATGCCCATTTTTTAAAAAAAAAAATATATTATTTATTAATAAGAAACAATTTTATAGTAAAAAAAATAAGCGGGTCATGGGTCTCACCAAACATTGATAGCTTTAAACGGATTATAACATCTTATTTATTTGTGAAACTCTTTAATCATCAAACCCTAATTATATTATTAACTTTCTTACAATAAATAAAATTAAAATTCAATATATATATATATATATATATATATATATATATATATATATATTTCAAACAAAAAGTGTAAAACAACCCTTGTAATACGTGGGAGAAAAGCTAGTAACTTAATATATCTTAGAAGGCTGATCGTATACAAAAATAAATTTTCATAAACAAGTGTTGACAAATAAGTAATGTTGTGTATATATATATATATATATATATATATATATATATATATATATATATATATATCACATGTAAGAATGTAAGAAAATTATGTCGAGTTACCCGAGCATACAATCGGTTAAATGGAGCTATTTTATCGAGTAATCGGGTATGTTATAAATATAATACCCTTCCCAAACCTGCAAAAAAGTTCAAAACTAATCCAAAACACATCTCATACCCAAATGCCACTGTTACCCGTCTCAATTTTTTTAAGGTTTCCTATTGAATTTAGATTATTATATTGTCATCCCTAAATCTATGGACTAAGTAATTGTGTAAGCATCCAATTAATCATCCAAATAGAAGATATGCATGTTTAACATTAACCCACATTTTATGTTTTATGCCAAATAGAACTTTTGTGGGGATTGAATTAGGCACTTGATGCTGACTACATCAAGTTAGAAGTTACACTGACATAGTAAATAGATTGAATGGGTTGAAGAAATCCCTTATTTGCGACAGTTTTGCAAGTTTAAAAGAAGTTTCATAGGAACTGTATGCAATACTTCCCAATCATGCATTTTTTAAAACTGGGATTATATATTGTGAAACTGTTTAAACTTTCTCATATGTAGTTTTGGCAAAATGTGTTTTGTGAAACTAGAAAGCTTCGCAGGGTTGCAAAACTTTATGTTTCTCTATAAAAAGGTTCGAATCTATTTCATTTGTAAACTTTTGGATTTGGCACATTGTTACTTCGCTTGTTTGTTCTCTCAATATTGTAATAGTTTGGCAGTATCTCAATATACTTGTTTTGGATAAAAATCTGCTAAGGATAATGTATCCAAATTTGTAATGTGAGGTCTAGTGCTAAAATGATAACAACGAATATATGAATGAAATGGAGATGAACACCGTGATTTGTTGCGAGGAAAAACTCTTTGATCTTGTTCAGATCAAAAGAAAAAAACCCCGGGTGAAGACACCTCGTCGATCACCACTTTATTAATCACAAAAAAGGGTTACAATGGTTGGAGTTGTTGATCAACGATTACAATTGAGCTATGTGTGTGTGATATTACAAATAACTTAGCAGCTAGAGTATGTGCGAATGTGTTTTTAAGGTTGATCACAACTCAGTATATAAAGAAAAGAAAAAAATCTAACTAACAAATAGGTCCTATAAACTCGCTAGTCTTCCACTCTTCTCCATCGTGCTCTTTGACCACGTGCTTATAGAAGCCCACTGACGAAATAAGTGGTAGACTAAGTCTAGGAGCCGTTGCTGTTATTTAAAACATCAGTCTTCATATAAAAATCATCCATTAATAGCAATGTTGATTAAGGATCTTGGATCCAGACTTAGCCATGGAATTCTTTAGAAGGATAATTGATCTAAGCACGTCTTCAAGAATATCATATCCTGTCCTTAGTACTCAGCAATAAGTCCTATTATTCTGCCACTACTCCCATTAGCTTAGTCTTCAGTCCCGACCATGTGCTGCAGGTGCCTTGTAACGAAATACACGGTAGATTGGGTCATAAAGTCTTTATACCTGGCTAACACAACACCATTCAAAATGCAATCATTAGTAAATAAATAGTACTGAGGATCGTTGATCCTTCATAACCTGAAACATATGTTAAGGATAATCTATCCACAAGATAGTCAAGGATAATGGATCCTCAACATAAAATTCATGCCCTAACAATTGCCCCCAAAATGGCGGGTGATTGTGTAACACAGCTGTCATTTTGAATTTCAAATCCCTGGAAAAAAGAAGATGATTAGACGTATGTTAGGCGGTTATTATTAATAAACCATAATTCTACGCCGCCTATATATGCGATGAACATGAGCCTCTTATAACCACACATCCAGCCATCTTTCAGGTATCCTTCTTTCTCCTTTTTATTTTTCTTTTAATACGTCAACTGTTTCTGTATCCTCTTCTTCTTCTTTCAATCATACCGAGCCCGATGATCTCTGCTCGCAAGGTATCCTTCAAGCCCCTTCCTTCGAGATCTGTAAGTTAACAGATCCGGAGATTGACGAAATCCGACCACACTTTCCGGCCAATACAGTTTTCCGACCCTTCGATTCTCTAGCCCGCAGTGATATTATATCAAAAAACTAGGTTTGCTTTCCAGCCCAACCGTTTCTCATAGGCTTCAAGTATCCCTTTCCTGATTTCACCCAAAGATTCTTTACCCTGACGGGAATCAGCTACATCCAAACCATGCCGATGTTATGGAGAGTCCTTCACACCATAGAAAGGATAATCGAAGAGGAGGGTGTCGAGTTCGGCTTGGCGGAGTTATCATACCTGTACAACCTGGTTACCCATGGCTCTAAACGCATTGTCTTTAAATCAAAACCTCGACAAAAGATCCATATTTCCAAGGTTACTCTGAATGGTACTCTCTGGAAGAACCAGTTTTTCTTTGTAAAAAGGGATTCCATTCCGGGTGCAGCCGATCTTCCCAAAAGGTGGATCCAGATGGGTAGGATCTAGGATCCTTAGGTTGTAATAATAGGATACTTGATTCTTCTATTAATACTTTTCTTTTCTTATGCATTTCAAAATTTTGCTTTACTGTCTGAGCTTCCTGGAGTCGAAGAGAGAGTTGAGAAATTCCTATCACTGGATCCTACAATCGGAACCTTTCATGCCAAGTTTATCTAAGCTTTTCAGGAGACAAACTCAGAGTCAATATGTCAAGTAAGAATAATAAATTTTATTATTAAAAAGAGAAATAATTGAAAACTTATCTGTGAAATTACTGTTTATAGGTGCTCAAAAGTCAGGAAAGTCCGCTTCCAAGTTCTCCCTTGAAGATATTGACTGCATGTTCACCAAGAAAGAGACCCCGAAACCAACTCCAGTGTCCGAGCCTTGTTCAATCACAACCCGAGCCAAGTCCGGAGCTAAGAGGAAGAAAAGCTCAGATCCAGAGAACCCCTTTGAGACCGAGAAATAGCTTCTGGAAATGCTTTCGACCGTAAAGATCCTTTATTCTTTCAATCTTTATTTTCCAAGCATTCTTCTAAGTTAATCTTGTTTTCTCTTATAGGCCATCAATTCTGCTTGAAGCCATCATGACAAGATCGTTGGAGAGTACGAAGAGACCCTTGCTGCGATGAGGTCCATGGATGCTGCTAAAGACAAGGCCCTCTCCAAAATGACCAAGGAGAAGAAGCGGGGAGAGGATCATGCATCCACACTTGCTCTCCAAATGCAGGATGAGATCAACCGGGCTACCGACGAGGCAAAGATCTGGGCAGCGAAGTCAGTTCTTCAGGCCAGAATCAAGCTAGTGACTGAAGCTAATGACCCAGACTTCGACAGATCCTTATGGAACATCATGCAGTGGAAGCAAGCTTTGGCTGACTTGGGTGGAGGTGAGGACGAAGAAGAAGGTAAGATGGCTGATGCAGGAGGAGCAGGTACGAGCGGAACGAAGGATGTGGGTGAAGCTGATGGAGGAAATGAAGCAACGGTGGAGGTTGAAGCAGCTGCATAAACGGGCGATGAAGGATACAGAAGACAAAGCCCGAGCCCGTTTTCTTTATTTTTCTTTATGATGTTTTTATGAACAATAACTATGGTTTGTAATAGACAGTAGTAACTAGGGTAAAGGATCCATGATCCTTAAGACAATTTGCGGGGGTAGCAAAGGTGGATGGATCCTCTGTTTGTGGGGATGAAACCTTTGGTGCCCCTGTTTTTAATATCCCTGCACTTATGAACAGTTAGTACTACTTACTTAACCCGGGTGGATGGTCCATCTTTTGCATGGTGAAGTCCAGGTTAAAGATTTTGGATAAGTCCTGGTGACTTATATTAAATAATATAAAACTTTTAACTATTTGTGTGTTACTTATTATTCTGAAAGTTTGTTTGATATAGATTTAATCTAGTTGAATGTTTTAAACAATAATCTTTAACAAAAAGTTTTAGGATAAAATATCCTTACGGAAAATATTTAGGATAGAATATTCTTAAAGAACAAACTATAGGATAGAGTATCCTAAAAAAATTGACAAAAGTTTTTATAATAGAATATCCTTAAAGGGATAACTCTTTAAATTAAAACGTTTAAAATTATAGCAACTAAGACAATGTAAATTTGTTAATAGAAACCACCATAAGGTCTAGGAAGACCTAAGTTACCATAAGTATTAAACCTTCAATGATCCTTAACGAAATAAGCTTAAGATTTTGAATCCATAGAACTTTGTCTTCGTAATGAACTCAGAAAGTCTGTTGCAAACAACTTATAATGTTAACTGGGATCAAACCCATTAAGCTAGGGACAAGCCCAAATAATAAACTGTGGACAAGCCCGTGCGACTGGGGACAAGCCCGTGTACTGGGGACAAGCCCGTGAACTGAGGACAAGCCCAAACTGGGGACAAGCCCAAATACGGATGTTAACTGGGAACTTGCCCAAACCAGGATTTAGCCCAAACGTAAGATAACGTGAAAACGTTATAAATCGGTGGTATGGTACGTCTACCATAAATCGTAGGATCCTCCATATAGCCGAAGACAACGAAATTGTCAGCCACTAAGCGTGTACTGGTCCCGCTGCCCCGGACTACACGTTGGATAGCATGCACTCCAGGCGAGAGTGTAGAAACTCTAATGTATAAGAAAGGTGAAAACCTTTAAACCTTAGGGGATATGACCATCGGGGATCATATCCAATCGTGGGTTAGGCCAAGGGAAATAGTAAAGTACCTTGAATGTAAAGGAGAGGTGGCCAACCTCTTGGTTATTACACATCTTATTAATATCCTGCACTGTTACTTAAAACTTGGAAGAAACAAATCGTTAAGAATATATAATCCTTAAATTAAAAGAAACTGAAAAGGATAAAGGATAGGATAGATTTTACCAATTTTGGGGATCCTTGATCCTTTAAGGATAATATATCCTCACCGGATACTAGATCCTGATCAGAAAAAGTACTTTATGAGGTGGATAACATTCCATGCTCTTGGTAACCTGTTGCCTTCCATAGTGAGCAAATGATATGCTCCCTTTCCTGCCTCCGACTCGATCAGATAAGGACCTTCCCATTTGGGTGCTAACTTCCCATCAGCCGGATTGGTCGTGTTTTGGAAGGCTTTCCTCAAAACTAAATCTCCTTCTTGAAATCTTCTGATCCTTATATTTTTGTTGTATGCCCCAGCTACCCTTTGTTGATAGGCTGCCATTCTGATCTTGGCTAGGTCTCTAAGCTCTTCAACAGTATCCAAGTCTTCAAGAAGGATTTCTTCATTGGCCTCAGGATTGGATGCTTGTTCTGGCTGTAGGAACCACCATCTCTGTAGGGATTACTGCTTCTGAGCCAAACACCAATGAGAAAGGTGTTTGACCTATTGCATTCTTAGGTGTTGTCTTGTCGGCCCAAAGAACATAAGGTAGCTTCTCGGCCCACTTTCCCTTCTTGGATCCTAGCTTCTTCTTTAGATTGTTGATGATGATTTGCTGCTAGACTCCGCTTGACCATTAGCTTGAGGATGCACTGGAGTAGAGGTTATCATCTTGATGCCCCAGCTGTCACAAAAGTTAGTGGTTCTTTTCCCGATAAATTGGGAACCATTGTCATAAATAATTTCCAAGGGGAAACCAAATCTAGTAATAATATTTCTTTTAATGAAAGATATCACCTCTTTTTCGCGTACTTGAACAAAAGCTTCTGCTTCTATCCATTTTGAAAAGTAATCCGTCATTGCAAACATGAATACTTTTCCTCCTGGTGCCTTAGGTAGTTTGCCTACAATATCCATACCCCATTTCATGAAAGGCCATGAAGAGGATATAGGATACATAGGTTCTGCTGGCTGGTGAAGGATGTTTGCATGTCTTTGACAAGCATCACATTTCTTTGAATATTTCGTTGCATCACTCTTCATTGTTGTCCAGAAGTATACTATTCTTAGAATCCTAGAAAACATGGCTCTACCTCCGGTGTGATTACCACAATCACCTTCGTGAAAATCTTTGAGCACCTCTTGGATTTCAGGATCCTCGATGCACCTCAAGTATGGACTTGCAAGAGATTTCCTGTATAGCATATCATCTAATAAAATGTATTGTGATACCTTGAGTTTGAATGATTTGGGATTCTCAGTGGTTGGAATCTTCCCTATTTGAATGTACTTCTTGATCGGGAGGATCCATGATTCTTGATTATTTGAGGATAATGGATCCCAAAGTACAATTTCTTTGTCATTCGTTATCTCCCCAACTTCTTGTTCTCCTATTGCTGGTGAGAGAACATGAATGATTGGAATCTTCGTGTCTTCTGGAATTTTCAGAGATGAGGCTAAATTTGCCAAAGCATCTGCGCCGTTATTTTCTTCCCTTGGTACCTGTATAATTCTAAACAATTCGAAGGATTTTGCTAATTCCTTCACAACATCTAGATATTTGATTAGTTTTTCTCCATTAACAGCATATGAGCCATTAAAGTGGTTAGCAATCAATAATGAATCTCTATATACTTGAAGATACCTGATCCTCATGCACTTAGCTAATTGCAAACCTGCGATCAAAGCCTCATACTCTGCCTCATTGTTCATTGCTTGAAACTCACAGGCTATAGACTGGGGTAATATGCCCCCCTGTGGTGATTTCAGTAGGATCCCTAATCCTGTTCCTCTTACATTGGAAGCACCATCTGTGAAGAGTATCCAAGGATCCTTAGTCTCTTCTAGTTGTTGGACCTCCAAGTCAGCTTCTTTCTGCATGTCGCTACTGAAATCAGCCAGAAAGTCTGCGAGTGCTTGTGACATGATGGCTATTCTTGGCTCGTACTGAATATCATATGCACTCAGTTTCACAGCCCACTTGGCCATTCTACCTAACAACTCTGGCTTTCTAAGGACATTCTTAACAGGATAATTAGTTCTCAAAATAATAGTATAAGTCTCAAAGTAATGTCTCAATTTAGTAGAAGCCATAATAAGTGCAAGAATTAACTTTTCTAAATGAGAATACCTGGCTTCTGCATCTAGAAGACTTTTACCTACATAATAAACGGGATGTTGTTCACCTTCATGATCCTTAACAAAGACGGCACTTACAGCATTTCAGACACATCTAGGTACAGATATAAGGATTCTCCATCCACAGGCTTCATCAGAGATGGAGCTGAGGATAAGTAATCCTTCAAGGCTTTGAGCGCAGCCTCATGCTTTTCCGTCCACTCACACTTCTTATTCTTTCTCAGAATGTCATAGAATTATTTGCACTTCTCAGAGAATCTTGAGATGAATCTGTTGAGAGCGGATATTCTTCCCGTGAGCCTTTGGACAACTTTGGCATTTGCAGGCGACTTCAGGTTGATAATTGCTTCAATCTGCTCGGGGCTTGCTTCTATCCCTCTTTTGGTTACCATATATCCTAGAAAGTTTCCAGCCTTAACACCAAAATGGCATTTTGACATATTCAGTTTCATGTTATATTGGTCGAGGATATTGAATGCTTCTTCAAGGTCTCTAAGGTGATCCTCAGCTTTCTTTGACTTTACCACCATGTCATCGATGTATACTTCCATAGTCTTGCCCAAATGATCTTTGAACATCATGTTGACTAGTCTTTCGTATGTTGCCCCTGCATTTCTTAGTCCAAATGGCATAGCAATATAACAGTATATGCCCGTAGGATTCATGTAGGCTATATCCTCTTGATCAGATGGTTCCATCTGAATTTGTTGAAATCCAGGGGAAGCATCCATAAAGGTAAGCATTTCATGTCCTGCCATTGCATCCACCATGGAGTCTATATGTGGTAACGGGAAAGGATCCTTGGGGCATGCCTTATTTAAATATGTAAAATCGACACACACCCTCCAATTTCCATTCTTTTTTGAAACCACAACCATATTAGCCAACCATCGAGGATATTGAACCTCTCTGATCATACCGGCCTTAAGAAGTTTTTCAACTTCTTCTTGTATGATCTTGTTCCTCTCAGGAGCGAATTTTCTTCGCTTCTGATGGTGGGTTTAATAGATAAATCGAGGCCTAATTTATGAGTGAATACCTCCTTTGAAATACCTGTCATGTCTGAATTTTTAAAGGCAAAGGTAGATCTTCTTCGCCCTAAGAAGGATACCAAATCCTCCTCGATCTTGTTGGGAATATTGGATCCTAGGAACACCTTTACATCTGGATCCTCGGGGTCCAAGGATACTTCTTTAATGTCTTTCTCCCGAGCTTCCAGTACATCCCTAGGATGTTGCTGTGGTTGCTATGCTATAGTTTGTTTGGCTGTTGGCTTCATTGATGAGGAATAATAGTTCTTGGCCTCCGCCTGATCACCAACTATCTTCACAACTCCCCATGGAGTAGGTAGTTTGATGCATTGGTGGTAAGTTGAGGCCACCGCCTTCATTCCATGCAGCTAGGGCCTACCTAGAATAACATTGCAACAAGAAAGGTTATCAATAACACAAAATTTTTTATATGAATTTCACCCTTCGATAAAAATTGGGAGGTTGAAATCCCCCAATGTCTTATTGGTTTCTCCACTGAAACCGACTAGCACCGATTCTCTAGGAATGATCTCCGAATCCGGTATGTTCATCTTCTTGAGGACATCATGCTGGATGATGTTGACCGAGCTCCCACCGTCAACTAGGATCCTGCGTACATAATGGTTAGCGATAAATAAGGTAATGATCAAACCGTCGTGGTGAGGATCCTGGATGTTTAGTTTGTCTTCCTCATCGAAGAAGATCCTTTTCTCTGTCGTCAAAGTGGTAGATACTATTGGTCGGTCTTCGTTATCTAACTTGATCTCTTTGGCTAGCCTTTTTCTGCGGAGAAGGAAGTTCCACATATGTCTGATCCTCCAGAGATGAAATTGACCATTCGCACATCCAGTTTATCCTGGTGAGGATCCTGGATACTCGAATAGAAGAAGATTCTCTTATCAGTTATTCGAGTAGTGGGGATGAGTGGTCTTCTTTCATCATCCAACTTGAATTCTTCTGCGGGACAAGAAGTTTGAAATATGTCGTAGTCTCTGGAGACGAAGTTGATCACGTGAGCATCTGGTGGTGGTGGTGTTGCTTTTTGTGGAAGATCTTCAAGATCCTGGATCTTGGATTTCTTCATTCCCAAGAGCTCTTTAAAGTGGCCCTTGTTCAGGAGGTATCAAATTTCCCTCCTTAAGCCAATGCACTCGTCTGTCATGTGGCCAAAATCTTCGTGGAAGGCACACCAATTAGACTTGTCTTTGAAGGTGGTAGTCTTCTCGTTCTTTCGGGGCCACCTTGCTTTCTCCCCTAGATCCTTCGTGGCACAAATCAAGCCATGGGTATCTAGGAAGAAACAATACTCAGAGATGCAGGGATAGTCTTCATCATCATCTCCTTCTTCGACTGCTCGCATGTTTTGATTGTTGAACTTGTTGTACGGCTTTGAGTTGTTGTTCCTATACGAGGATCCTTTATTCTTGTTAGGGGATTCTTGTTTTGTCTGAGCCCCCAATCTCTCTTGGATCCTTAGTGCTCTGTTCCTTACTTCATCTAGAGACCTGCAAGGAGTCATCACAAGATCATCATAAAAGGGGGAGCCCCTCTGAAGTCCCATCTTGAAGGCTTCAACAGTAGTAGCCATGCCAAGATTAGGGATTTTCCAGAGCTTCCCTGCCGAACCTCGTAACAAAATCCCTAAGGGATTCATCACTTGGTTGGATAACTCGGTATAAATCACTAGTTAACTTCTCAGATTTCCTGCTATAGGAAAATTAACTGTTGAACAAGTTAACTAAATGTGAAAAAGAAGTAATTGAAAAGGGAGGAAGACTTAGCAGCCATTTTAAGGTTGATCATGTCAGTGTAGATCTGAAGCCTTTGCATAAGCAAGCTTCCTTGAGTCTCTCAGGGATAGGATTGATCTCCATCCTTTCTCTGCATTGTGCCACATGTTCTTCAGGATCAGTGGTCCCGTCGTAAGTCTTCATGTTGGGGGTTTGGAATCGCTTCGGGATTTTAGCATCACAGATAGGTGGAGCAAATCTGGATAACTTATGGCTTCCCTCAGGTATCTTGGGGATTGGTCGTATCACCCCAGGAACACTAGATATCATATCCTTGAGCTTCTGTAGCTCCTTGGCCATAGCTTGGTTGATACCTGCATCCTACATGGGAGTGGGACCATGGTTAGCATTAAAGGATATAGGATCATACAAGTTACCTCTTTGCTGGGCGAAGGTTGGCATCCCGGATGAGTAGCTGGGATGAGAGGAGTCTGCGATCAGAGTTGTTCCTCTAGAAGCTATGGTCTGCATGGGTATTATATCTCCTTCACGGACTTCGGAGGTTCGTTGATGTTAAACTCCTGAGGATCCTTGATTCTGAAAGAAGGATCCTTGAGGTTGGGAATTATAGGATCCTTGGTGATATAACCCAGAGGATCCTTGTTGGAAGTATGGGGATCCTTGAGTTTGCTGACCCAGGGACCCTTGTTGAAGGATAGATGATCCTGGTTGAACCAACGAGAATCCTTGAGTCTGTTGACCCATGGACCCCTGTTGAAGGATAGATGATCCTGACTGGAACAACGAGGATCCTTGAGCCTGTTGACCCACGGACCCGGACCCCTGTTGAAGGATAGATGATCCTGACTGGAACAATGAGGATCCTTGAGCCTGTTGACCCACGGACGCCTGTTGAAGGATAGATGATCCTTGTGTGAACTGAGCCATGGATCCTGGACTGGTGAAATCCAGCATCCTGGGCATCAGAGGAGTGTGATCCTCCGCTGGCCTCTTAGTCTTCTTGAGATCTTCTATCTCACGAAGGATCCTCTGGTTGGTCTTGTTCTGCTGCTCCATGTATGCTTTAATCTGTGAAAACATAGATGAAACATCACTGTTAGTATTAACCACCGGCGTAGCAGCATTGGTTTTCGAGCTCTGGAAGACTGGTAGTTGCGTCTTGCTTCCAGCAGCAGCAGGCCGTTGTGCTCCCGTGATTGGCGGAGGCATCGGTGGCAAAGTCCTTGATGAGAGAGGAAACGATGTCGGCATGATTGATGAAGCAGAGGTTAATTGAAAGGCCATTGATAGTGATATGGGTACGGGAAAATTGAAAACTAATGGGAATGATATGGATTATAGCACAAATTTCCCCATGGTGGGCGCCAAATTGTTTTGGATAAAAATCTGCTAAGGATAATGTATCCAAATTTGTAATGTGAGGTCTAGTGCTAAAATGATAACAACGAATATATGAATGAAATGGAGATGAACACCGTGATTTGTTGTGAGGAAAAACCCTTTGATCTTGTTCAGATCAAAAGAAAAAAACCCCGGGTGACGACAACTCGTCGATCACCACTTTATTAATCACAAAAAAGGGTTACAATGGTTGGAGTTGTTGATCAACGATTACAATCGAGCTATGTGTGTGTGAGATTACAAATAACTTAGCAGCTAGAGTATGTGCGAATGTGTTTTTAAGGTTGATCACAACTCAGTATATAAAGAAAAGGAAAAAATAACTAACTAACAAATAGGTCCTATAAACTCGCTAGTCTTCCACTCTTCTCCATCGTGCTCTTTGACCACGTGCTTATAGAAGCTCACTGACGAAATAAGTGGTAGACTAAGTCTAGGAGCCGTTGCTGTTATTTAAACATCAGTCTTCATATAAAAATCATCCATTAATAGCAACGTTGATTAAGGATCTTGGATCCAGACTTAGCCATGGAATTCTTTAGAAGGATAATTGATCTAAGCATGTCTTCAAGAATATCATATCCTGTCCTTAGTACTTAGCAATTGGTGACTCGGCAATAAGTCCTGTTATTCTGCCACTACTCTCATTAGCTTAGTCTTCAGTCTCGACCATGTGCTGCAGGTGCCTTGTAACGAAATACACGGTATATTGGGTCATAAAGTCTTTATACCTGGCTAACACATCACCATTCAAAATGCAATCATTAGTAAATAAATAATACCGAGGATCGTTGATCATTCATAACCTGAAACATATCTTAAGGATAATCTATCCGCAAGATAGTCAAGGATAATGGATCCTCAGCATAAAATTCATGCCCTAACAATACTCATCTATGGCCTTATTTAATTTATGTTTGATTTGATTCAATGGATTACTCACTCATTTATATTGCTCTTCTTCATGATTACATTTCTAGAAACTCAAATAACAAATTCGATTGTTGTTTGATCTCTGAGTTGTTTTAAAGCTTCAATACTTTATGTTATCGATCGTTTGGAACCTACAACATTGATGTGTGGTATGTGTTCACGCCCACTAGTGTCCTTCTCTTTACTACATGTTGACCGCCTTGGATGACAAAATGTCATATGTTGTGCTTGCAATTGGTACTTCTTTTCAAAGGTATCATCTTGGTAAAAACTAAAAAGAGACCTTGGTTCCGATCAAGATATCAATAGCATAAGCCCAACAAACTATCGTTATGTTGAGTTTGGAAGATATATGGTGATGACTTATGTGTTGTAAAACACACTAGTTTTCCGCGCTATTTATCATTGTTTTAATCTCTTATATATCTAATATTTAATGTTTTTAACTTGTTTTAGTATGATCTTACATGAATATGTTGTTTGTAGGTTATGGGTTTAGATTGCAAGAAACCGAGCTTTTAAAGAGACATAGAGGCCCATTGTGCACTATTACTGAAGAACCAAGTCAAAGCCCGGCCCGTGTCCATTTGTGTGAAGTCCATGCATGATTATAATATAATAAACAAGAGATTACAAACCCTAACCAGCCCTATTCTGGCCAAAATCAGCAGCAACAAACAAGAAAGAAAAAAAGAAAACCCTAGCTTGGTGTCTTGATTTCCGATCGGCAGAACTGGAAGGAGAAAGAAAAAGAGTTTTTGCAGGCAAGATTGGAATATATTATCAAATGTTTAAGCATCTAAAGAGCAGCCATCATCATCATCATCATATTTCATCAACATATACTTTGATTTGATTTATGAATTATAATTATCTTGTTTTTTATTATAAAGTTGAATTCTTTTTCAATTGAATTGAAGATTGAGTTGTGCTGATTATTATTGATTGTTGAATGATTTTACTTATGATTTGAATGAGTAATATGAATGTTTTATTGAGTATGTGTTGCTGTCCATTTAAGATGTTTGGCTACAACCGTAGGGTTTTGTTAAGTGAATTAATTGATAAAAGTCAGCGGGTATACACCTTCTTAGAGACCTAGAGGTGATAAGAAGTAGGGTTGTCTCATAGCCTTTGCATGTTAGGATTTGAATTGCGCGAGAGCGAGTTCGGTTCTTGTCGGGTTTGGGTTTTGGAGTGACTAGTCGATCTAGTTTGTGTAAAATTGAATTGTTCCTCTATCCTTGGTTGTGTAGTATACATATCCATTAGGGTTTAGTGTCGGTGAGTCCGAGAGGAGAGTCGACATTAGAACACCTTAGTAATCATTTTCCGGCTTGCTTTTCTAATCAATTAAGTGTAGTTAAGGTTTGTTAGTGAGACCAAGAGGAGATCTACCTAGCCTGAGCGAGCCTTAGTTGTGTCATCTTTAGATACCGGTGTCGTGAGATCATTCAATGCATTTGCTTGTTGATGTTTTCTTTAGATACCGTCACTTTAATTCTTACCTAGGTAGATGTTTTCTCCATGTAACCAGTTATGGGTTGTTAAATTTTCTAAGTTTGGAAAGTTTTGTCAGTTAGTCCAGTCAGTTAAGTTTAATTAATTAAATTAGTTTAAATTAAATTAGGTCAAGTAGATTTTAATAAATTACTAAATCAAAATATTATTCTTAGGAAGGTCTTGTCTAGGGTTTAGTAGTCAAAAGCGATCCCACGTGTTCTTGTGTTCGATACTCGGACTTCTTAAATCTATCATACTTACGATCGGTACACTTGCCGGTTGTATATCATATTATTAGAATAATCCGTTTTAAAATGAAAGATTAGTTGTGAGTTTCATAAATAAAAATTTGTGAATTAGACACACATCAATGACATACGTTATCTTTTATAGCTTAAAAAATGTTTTATAACTGTTTACTACACTAGATGGAACAATTGATAAAATAATTATTTAAGCAATGCATACATATTAATGTATGTGAAAATAATGTATAACATATAACAATAAACTAAATTTTACATTTACAATTCACAAATATGTGAAACCCTCATTGAACTTCTATCCATTATATTTAATCTTCATCCAGCATTATGCTTAGGTTGTCTCTGCTTAACTATGAATATTGCAACATACAGTTATCTAGATATAAAAATAGGATTACTTTAGAAACAAGCCAATTATAGATGGAGATTGTCGTCTGCTCTTAATTATTGTCATTGCAATATTAACAAAATGAATATGTAATTATTGTCGTCTGCTCTTAATTACTGTCATTGCAAGTATAGATGGAAATATGTAATTATTTTTTTTAAGTTGGGGAAATATGTAATTAAACTACTTAGCAAGGGGAAATATGTAAATGCCTCTATTAACAAAATGAGAGTTTGAGACTAATGCAATTTTTAAATATAATCATTTTCAATTGTATTACATTAATCTTTCAGCATAAAGGTTGCATTAAAAGATCTAATGCAATCTTTTTCGAATGGGCCATGAGATATCATACATGATGTTAGATTGGGTTACAAGAATTAAATTGAAGTCATAAATGGATTAACATGTCAATGTATTTTATACTAGATCTTCATTGGTATAATTAGGTTGGAATGAGCCGTATATTATTATAAGGCTATGTGCTGTGGAGGCTCCATCCATGCCATATAGGCATGATGGCGAGCCCTCCACATCGCCCCAATCATTTTGTTATCGAAGCCATGGAGGTTAGGAGCCATCCCCTTATTCACATACAAGAGGTGCCATAATCTTTGCCAAGAAAAATAAATTAATAATTAAAAGAAAATTTTTTTAAAACATAAGAAAGAACTATAAAACTTGTTCATCGTCGTGTAAGGGACCACTGGCAGCGGCTAAGGTTACAAGTTTAGTTGTGATGCTTACCAAAGGTATTTATAAATTTCAAATGGGCTTAATCAAAGGCCTAATACGTAAGAATCCAACACTTTGTTTACAAATTAGGAGATGTTCGTTTTTTTCGAGGTAAAATGTCTGCAGCTTGCAAATCGCATCTGCAGAAATCTGTAGCTGAATAGATGGACCAAACCTCTGCAGTCAACAAGACGAAACTGTTTATTTTTTTTTAAACTGTAGACTGCTAAAATAAACTGGTGATGTTCTATGAATCGATTTCTACAAAAAAAAACTAAGAAAGAATAACAAAGATTGTCCTTTATGTTTGCATCTGATTTCACTCAATGTCTTTATCATTAAAATTAATACGTTTTATCCTTTACATTTATAAATCCAACAACATTTGTCCTTTGAACCTAGCCTAGTTAGTTTTTCTAGTTAAGTTAGGCCACGTTCATTTTACATAATTATTAAAAAAACAAAATTATCATCATCCCCTTTCATCACCTACCTTACACCCCTTCTTTCTCTCTATCATACGTTAAGCATATGTGAGTCAATCCATCCAAGGAAGAATAGAACAAATGTGTGGAGATAGGAGGAACGAAGGGACAACACTCGAGGGTCAGAATAACATATGTAACTTGGTGCATATGCTGAATGTGCGGAGGGATTCGCCAAATCGGAATACAAGGGTGGAAAACGGATTGGGTTTTCAATACCAAGCAGTTATAGCGAGATATGAATGAAATTTGGGTGAGGGTATGTGTTGGGTTATGAAGAGGTAGGTCCCAGCAGAGCCCAGTTGGACCCGCAAGACTCACCTTGAAGAGGGACGTCTGAGCAAGGACCAACTGCTTCCGCAGGACCCACCATGCTCAGAGATGAAGACCTTACGCGCAGTACGCCAGCTGTTCCCGCAGGGAAAGCCTCCCAATGGTGAAGTACCCCGCTTGTTCCCGCAGCTGCGGATACAAGCCATCAGGGAAGGCTACCCGCACTAATAGCAAGGCTACACGCACAAGGCACTAACTCTTGATACTTCAATAATGTCACCTGAAGGAATGAGCAAGGTGGGAATACTCCCGCCCAAATGAGCCAGTCCGTATGCTTCTGGAAGATCTTTTGTACTATACCTGCCAATGTATGGGCAAAATAGACGATCTGACCAAAACAGCCCATGAACCAATCACAGGGTGACAGCTCACCGACAACAGTACGAGGAGGAGCACCCTCTAGTACTGTTTGTCACTATTAGCCGCTGCCTACTCACCAACCCTCACTGTGGGACGTGCGTAGCCTACAGTTGGTGGAACAGTGCATAGCCGGCAGTAAAGGAACAGTATACAGCCGGCCTTGTCACTATCGGCCGCAGCCTATCCACCAACCAGCATGGCTTGTGCGTAGCCCACTGTTGGTAGAACAGGAATACTATTCAGCCGGCTGTACCTTCTTGGAAACCTACCTTCGGCTATAAATACTCCAACACCTTGGAATGGTAAGGACATTATCTGATATCTCATTATCTTATCTTCTCTAGCAATCTCTTAATATACACTTATATTCAGAGCAATCTAGTCTGATTCTCACGCCGGAGGGTGGTCACAAGGAGGAACCCCCCCCCCCCTTCTCAGTGACGAGCTTACGGTGTCTGTTTTGCAGGTCACCTGAAGAACAACTTTCTTTGCTGGACCTCATCCTCGTGGGAAACATCTATTTAACCCCCAGATTATCCGTAATCTGCCCGGGGTCGATTAGTGTTTCTTCATTGGCGCCATCCGTGCATAAAAGCTAGAACTAATTCTTAGTTTTTTCAAAATTTCTGAAGAAATGGTTAACGTTACTCCGGTCCCAAAGCCAGTAAGTGACCAAGAAACCCCGGTAACCACAACCCCAGCAACTGGGGGGAACACCGGCGGTTATACAAATTTTACGAACACTACCCCGGTTACCCAAGTCGGGACAAGTGCAGTAAACAATATTTCACTGGGGTTCACTGATGCCCAGTTGGAGAAACGGACGAGGGTCCCTCGCCAAACACTCGATCAAGTTAAGGCGTGGGCCGAAGCACGTCAGAAAGAGTTCCAAGCTGAGTTGGATGAACGCTTGCGTTCACTTCAACAGGCTGAGAATTTGGCAGTACTCGCCAACATCTCAACATGAACAGTGAGTGCGAGTACTCGGACGATGAGCGGGAAGAATCCGATACCGACGCAAACCCTCGCCATAAGGCAAAAGGGAAGCGTAAGGAAACGGACTTCCAACCGACAAGGAATTTTGGAGAAACCTTTAAACCAACGAACGCGGGGAGAAACCCACGTGACTTCTCCAAAACCTTTAGACCAACTGCTACAAATGCAGGAAAGTCCAAGTTTGCAAGGGACATTGCGGAAGCAATCGCCCCGAGAAGTGCCAAACAAATGTCCAACATCGGCACTTATGATGGTCTATCCGACCCAGACGACCACTTGAACAGATTCATTGCGGGGGCAACCGTCAGTAACTGGACGGAACCCACGTGGTGTTATATGTTCCAGATGACTCTGGTTGGAGCGGCCAGGGCATGGTTCGATCGTTTACCGGTCCACCACATCTATGATTGGGCGGACTTTCAGAACAAGTTCAGCCAACACTTCAGCCAACAGAGGAAATATACTGAAGAACAGTGGACGATCCTCAACTGCGTTAGAGAGGAGGATGAATCTTTACTAGACTTCATCACTCGCTTCAACTCCAAAAAGCTGAGTCTGGGCAACATAAGTGAAGATCTTGTTCGCGCCGCTTTCATCCAGGGCGCCGAATACCCAGAGCTTATCCGCACGTTGACGGGTAAGGACGGCATGCCATCCACATGGGATGCCATCATGACGGCGGCCAAGCGCTTTGCCGAGACAGAGAAGCAACTGGGTAGGGATCTTCCCCAGAGTACACACCTCTACACGCAGAGGACCAGAGAAAACAATGTTCGGATCGCCCGGCAGAACAAAAAGAGGAAGCTAGGTATTTGGCAGTCAAGGGTAAACTTTGACACCTCATCCAGCTCTCGCCCTCTTGTTGGCGGAAGGGATAACACACACCCTTCAAGCCGAAAACACCGGTGGACGCCACTCACCAAAAGCGTCACGGAGATATTTGCCACCGAAAAACTACGATGGCCAAAAGCTCCAATAATCCGGCAGCGACCTAATGCGGATCAAAGCAAATCCTGTGACTTCAACGGGACAAAGGGTCATAGTACGGAGGAGTGTACATTCTTGAAGGATATTGTTGAAACATTCATCAAGGATGGAAGACTTGCACACCTTGTGGCATCAATCAAGAAGGGAGGAAGGAATGATAACCGGTACAGAGGCAACGGACGAAAGCCCGTTGACATCAGCATCAACATGGTTCATGGCAACATCAGAGGAAGAAAAAGGCGAGCGACAGAACCATGCGCATGAAAGGAAGCTGAAGTGCGCTTCCCGCGAGTGCCAGGAGGACCCAGCAAAGAAGGCCCTATCATCATCAAAAGCCAGCTGGGGCACTACATCACTTCTCACACTCTTGCTGACAACGGCGCCTCGTCAACGGTGATGTACAGGCAGTTCTTCGACAAGCTAGATGACGAAGACAAGGAACGCCTGGAAACGGTCTACGCCTCGATGGAAGGGTTCGACGGCAGCACAAACACCCCCCATGGGTATCCTATCTTTCCCCGTCACTCTTACGGACGGGAATCACTCACGCACAGAAGATGTGGATTTTGTCGTGATGAGGAAGCCACACCACACATACGACATTCTCTTCGGAAGAGACGGGATGACAAGATTCAACGCATTGGTATCTTCAGTCCACGGCATGATGGGATGGCCAACAGCTGAGGGTGTAGCGATGATCACCGGCATTCCCCAGGTATGCATCGCATCTGTCTCATCTAAACCCAAACCAAAGATGGCTAAACCAACCATCACCGAACCGGAAAAATGGGCCTTCAATGGCAAATACCCTGACCAGGTCGTTACCATTGGCCCAACAGTCGTTGATCCCATGCGCACCTTACTCAAACGCTTACTACAGAAAAACGCTGACATCTTCGCGTGGACACCAGCTGACATGACTGGCGTACCCCGAAGTAAGGCAGAGCATAAGCTCAAGTGCGACCCGGCTGTTACGCCAGCCGTACAAAAGCGCAGAGTAATGGGGCCAGAACAAACTAACGCGTGTAGAACCCAAGTCAAGGAACTCCTTGACGCAGGCATCGTACGTGTTAGCAGATATCAAACATGGGTTGCAAATCCCGTTATGGTACCGAAGAATAACAAACAATGGCGCATGTGCATAGATTTCAAGGACTTAAACAAAGCATGCCCCAAAGATTGTTATCCGTTACCCGAAATTGATCTTAAGGTGGATTCGTTAGCACCGTTTCGCCTTAAATGCTTCCTGGATGCGTATAAAGGGTACCATCAAATCCACATGGCCGTTGATGATCAGGACAAAACCGCTTTTCGGACGCCCGATGGCACATTTTGTTATCAAATGATGCCATTTGGACTTAAGAATGCCGGGTCCACATACCAACGCCTGATGGACAACCAGTTTCATGCTCAAATTGGGAGGAACTTGGAAGTCTACATGGATGACTTGGTCATCAAAAGCCCTGACGCAGAAGCGATGTTGAAAGACATCGAAGAAACTTTCAACACGATCAGGAAGATAAACATGAAGCTCAACCCGAGCAAGTGTGCCTTTGGAATAGAAGAAGGGAAGTTCTTGGGGGTCATCGTCACTAAAGATGGCTTCAGAGCGAACCCTGAAAAGGTCGAAGCCATTATCAAAATGGAATCACCTACTACCATCAAACAGGCTCAGACACTGAATGGACGACTAGTCGCACTTAATCGCTTTTTGGCAAACCACGCGGATAAGTCGTTTCCTTTCGTGTCAACGTTGAGAAACTGTTTAAAGAAAACGCACTTCCGCTGGACACCAGAAGCGGGAGCAGCTTTTCAGGAGATTCGGTCACGCTTGATCGAACTCCCAACGCTCACAGCACCAAAAGCGGGGGAGGAGTTAATCCTAAACCTTTCCGCAACAGATAGAGCAACCGGGGCGGTCCTGCTAGTTGAACGGAAAGGCATCCAGATGCCAATCTATTATGTCAGCCGTATCCTAACAGACGTAGAAACCCGGTACTCTACCCTCGAAAAATTAGTCTTAGCACTTATACACGCTTCACGCAGGTTAAGACGATATTTCCAGGGCCACCCAATCACCATTCTCTCCAACTTCAAACTTGCAAACGTTCTACGCAAACCCAAGTTATCGGGACGCCTAGCCAAATGGGCAATTGAGTTGGGGGAATACGCGATAAAGTATAAGCCAAGACCAGCCATAAAAGGCCAGGTTTTGGCCGACTTTATTGCGGAAGTGCCTGCATCGCGGGAAAAAGAGTGCCAGGAAGAGGCTCAACCCTCTCCAGCACAGGACATCAATGATGTCTGGAGACTCTACACTGATGGAGCAGCCAGTAACGAGGGTTCAGGCGCAGGGCTGAAACTAACCAACCCAGCAGGCCAAGAATACACTTACGCTATTCGACTGGATTTTCCAAGTACGAATAACGAAGCCGAGTATGAAGCATTCTTGGCCGGGCTGAGAATTGCGCGTAAGATGGGAGTGAAACACTTGGAAGCCCACGTGGATTCCATGTTAGTAGCCAACCAAATCAACGGGACGTACACGGCCGTGAACGACACAATGGCCCTGTACCTCGCACAAGCAAAAACCCTTATGCGCGATTTTAACGATTGCAAAGTCATACACGTCAAGCGTAGTGAAAACAAATCTGCGGATGCGTTAAGCAAGCTTGCATCATTAGCCTTCACCCACTTGGGAAAGGACATCCGCATTGAACTCCTCGAGGCACCTTCAGTCCCGCACAAGGAAATTTGTGTCATCCAAACCGGCACAGAAACGTGGATGACACCAATAATAAATTACCTTGCGGCAGGTACACTACCAGAGTCAAAAACACAGGCAAGAAAACTACGCTGTAAAGCACTGAATTATCAACTCATCGATGACATCCTTTACAGACGTAACTTTCTTGGCCCACTCTTAAGATGTGTAGACAACCAAGATGCTGACTACCTCCTAAGGGAAGTACACAAAGGCATCTGTGGAGTACACGCAAGTCCACGCGCTGTTGTAGCTAAGCTAAACAACACGGGATACTTTTGGCCGGGGATGCATACGGATGCGCTGGCATACATCAGAAAGTGCAGGTCTTGTCAGCTCTACGCACCCAACACGCATCGCCCGAAGAATGAACTTGTTCCAGTCACCTCTTCATGGCCATTTCAGAAGTGGGCCATCGATGTGACAGGCCCATTTCCTACAGCAGCAGGAAATGTTCAGTTCCTAGTGGTAGCCATCGACTACTTCACCAAGTGGATAGAAGCAAAACCCTTAGCCAAACAACCGCGAAACATATCAAAAAATTTATTTGGGAATTTATTATTTGTCGTTTTGGACTTCCACAGAATTTGGTGAGCGATAACGGCACCAACTTTGCTGACAAGAAGCTACAAAAGTGGCTGGAAGAACTTCAAATCACCCACACTTTTACCTCAGTGGCGCACCCGCAGGGTAATGGTGAGGTAGAAAGAGCAAATAAGAGCATCGTCGAAGGCATAAAGAAAAGACTCTTGGAACACAGATCCGGCTGGGTGGACGAGCTTCCGCACGTCCTTTGGGCAAACAGAACGCTGAAAAAGGCCAGTACGGGAGAAACCCCGTTCAGTCTCACTTATGGCACTGAAGCCATGGTCCCGGTCGAAATTGGTTTACCCTCACCAAGGGTCTTGATTCAGCCAGAAGACAATAATGCGGAAAGACGGTTAGACCTTATGCTAACCGAGGAACGCAGAGACTTAGCCGCAGTGCGTGAAGAGAACTACAAGCGACAAATGCAAAAGTACTACAACACGCGGGTAAAACTCTGCAACTTCAATGTAGGAGACTACATACTGCGTAACAACGAGGCTTCAAACCAACAACGCCCAGGAAAACTGGCCCCGGTCTGGGAAGGGCCATACATTATCAAAGAAGTTCTGGGAAAGGGCGCGTACCGGCTCGAAAGGCTCGATGGCACTCCCATCCCAAGAACATGGAATGGAGCTCAATTACGCAAATGTTACATGTAGATCAATTCCAAACTTGTAAAGAAAAGGCCTAGAGCCACTTCTAATGGAAATGATTCTCCTTTCACAATGTGTTGATAGCCTTACCTTTATACTTATGAACTTCCCACACTGATGTGCCGGTATTCACCGCATAAATATGGGAAGAAGTAAGTCGTTACGTGTGGAAGGCGGCAAAACCCGCATAAACACATAAAACGGTAAAAATTTCAAAAGAAAAGATAAGGAAAACCTCCACGCAGGTCAGATGTAGGCAAAGTTTAGCCATCCTACTAAGTGCAAGTGACGGTCTTACCCGCACAATCACGAACGAGGAAGCAAAACTTCAACCTATTATCTACCACGTTCAAAGGTTAACTTATTCTAAACACTTAGAAAATTTCAAAGGAAAAGATGAGGAAAACTTCCACGCAGGTCAGATATAAGTAAAGTTAAGCCATCTTACTAAGTGTAAGTGACGGTCATACCCGCACAATCATGAAAGAGGAAGCGAAACATAAACTTGTAATCTGCCACGTTAAAAAGTTAACTTATCTAAGTACTAAAGAAATTGCTAAGTTAAATCAAAACATGCGTAAAATAAACAAGGCAAGGAATTAGCACATAATATTTATTCCATCAAAATTCAAATATTACAAAGATTGCTGGGTGCATACCCGCATACAAAAGAAGCTATACAAAAATAAAAATCTACTCTAATGGTGGAAAGGGATCTTCAGGATCAAGCTTCAGGACCACTTCCACTTGGACCCGCACCATCAGTAGAGCGTGGCGGTTCAAGGAAAGCTTTAAGGATAGCTAGCCCATCATCAGCAGCAGCAACTTCGTTCACCTTCTCCACCACCGGATGCGGGAAGGCGGCATACTGGTTCACTGCTTGGTCATAAACAGCTTCAGTATCCACATCAAAGGGAAGTTGGAAGGCGGGATGCCTTTCTCAATGAACCCTAGACCAAGCAGGAAGCCGGCCTTTTCCCCATCCTCATGAGAAGCGTTGAGGGTTGCGCTCATGGCATCGTCGTATGATGTGTCCGTGAAGACTCGATGCACAACCTACAAGAAAAAATACAAGTGTCATAACCTTTTCTATGTGCAAAGAAAAGTGTAAAGATATGAAATTACGCATACCTGAGACAACGCTTCTCGAAAAAGCCATTCCTTGGTAACCAGAGCTTCCTGGAGGGCAGCTTGAGCTTGGTTACGGGCGTGTTCGGCTTCACTTTTGTTGAGGTTGGCAAGCAACACTTCTTTAGCCGCAGCCTCTTCAACGCCCTTTAGCTTCCGCTCAGTGTGGTCAAGCACCCCCCTCTGGTCCAATATCACTTGGAGCTTCTTGGCGTCTTCCATCGCCAAGGCATCATGAGCCTGTTGGAGCGCCTCTAGTTTGGCTTTAAGTTCCTCATTCTCGAGGCGTAGAGGCTCAGCAACAGCTTCAGCCTTGGTGGCCCTTTCAGTTGCGTTCCGAGCAGTTTCCTTAGTCAGCCGAAGCTGTTCGTTAACAGCTTGGGCAGCCTTGGAACGGGCCTCGAGACGGGCCTGAACTTCAACTTCAAGGGCCTTGAAGGCCTTCTCCTTCTCCGCAGCAACGGCGGAGAGCCTCCTATTCTCCTCCCGGACAGCCCGCGCCTGAGCTACTTGGATACGAGCTGCTTTTAACTTGTCGTTTTCACGACAAAGCAGCTCGACGCGCGGCTGCATCCGGGCCAGGAGAATCCGAAGCTCATTGGTTAGCCTACCCTCCTGGTAGCTAGCCATGGCTTCCCCCAACGCACCACTGGGAGCTGCGTGACGAGCCCACTCCACGCACTCCACAGGCGTGCCAAGGGTTGTTCCTCGGCGGATGTCCCATCGTGGAACATACACTTCATTGGAATCCGACACTGCAAAAAACAAAAAGCAGTTAGGAAAAGATGATAAAAAAAAAAAGGCCAAAAGAACCCTACGCACCTGTAGGGTCGACAACAGGCCGATAGCCGCCAAACCAATCACCTGAACCCAAGGGAAATCCATCTAAGAGGTCAGGCAGATGGGAATGAGGCAGAGGTTGGCGAGAAGTCCCAAGCATACCTGAAGGATCGGCCGTCATTGCCGATGACGGAGGAGGCATGGTGAAGGCCGCCGCGGTAGTAGAAACCAACGGAGGTGAACTCACCGTAGGTGAACTCACAACCGTGGTTGCCGCTGCGGAGGAGCCCGCAGAAACAGTCACCGCCGGCTCAGTGAAAGATTCAGTAAATATGGCACTGACAGCCGGCGGTGATGTCATCACAGTTGGAACAGTTGGCTCAACTGGGTGAGCAACTGAACCAACTGAAGCAGGCGCAGCCGCCTGGGTCATCGCCTCAGGTAGGCTGACCAAGCCTACCGTCATGGGTCCGGAGGTGCTCCTCCCCGCTCCCCCCTGGAATGCGGTAGCATCCACGCCTGCACAAAGAAGATATAAGTATAATGGCGGAAAGATATGAAGTTAAAAAGTAAAGGAAGTTTGTACTTACGGGTTTTCTTGAGCCTAAAAGTGCGAACAGGCGGGGACGAACCCGATGGAGCCGGCCTCTTCACGCCGCTCACCGTCGTTGTCCTGGGCTGCTCGGAGGTGACGGTCGTCTCAGCCTCCGGAGCAGTGGTCTTATCACCACCAGGGTTCCCCGCCACCTCCTCGCTCTCGGTCTCTGAATCAGACCGAGGCACCGGATCGGCAGTGGAGGCAACCTTCGCCTTCCCCTTCCCGCCGGCAGCCTTCTTCTTCCGCACCAACGGAGGACCATCTGCGGATTCCTCATCAGAAGATGACAAGATTAGAGGAATTCCAGCAGAGGTTTCAGCATTGAGAGGTCGAGGGTTGAATAACGCCTTACCTGGCCGCGTGGCGCTCAGAATAGGGTGGCCTGGCGGGTAGACCTCCACAAACCGATCCCTCATTTGCTCCAAGATGGGCAACTCGTTCTCATCGAGAGCACGAGTACCCATCCGAGCGGGACCATCACTCTCCCGCGGCTGCAGGAGAGACTGCAAGTCGTTCCCCTTTGAAATAAAAGAAAAACAGTTAGAAGACAAACCTATATAAACAAAGAAGACAGAGCATACCATAAGGGACAGAGTTCAAACCGTATTCGAGGACGATGGGAACTTGTGACGCCTCCTTCCACACCCGGCTCATCCCAAGCATCACCATCCCAGACTCCGCAAAGTGGTATACCGGAGTCTGGACCCGGGAGATCTTGGCGAACCACTCCGCCTCCTGGTAGTTGAGGGCGTGAAGGGCGGGGAGGGCTCTCCCATTCTTAAAGGTCATCGCAAGGGGGACGACGCGAGCGGAGATATAAAAAAACTCACGCTTCCACGACCGAAGACTGCGCTCGGTAGCGCAGATCTTCAACCCCTTGATCCGATTGACCAAGGTGTACCACCCCTGGATGCACCTCCAAGAATAGAAGGTCATCAATCGGTCAACATGGGGCTCCACGCCCAGAACGAGGCACACCCACTCAAAGTGGCGGAACTTGGCGATCGCCATCGGGTGTACCTCCGTCAGATGCACACCGTGCCTCTCCAAGACACGGTATACAAACTTCATAAATGGGAACCTGAGATTCCCATAGACGAAGAATGCAGCGTACACCCCTATCTTGACCTTGGGGGCATCGTACACCGTCTGGTCTGGCTCCGGAAACTCAGGGTCGAACGGCTCGAGCATGAACTTCCGGACGACGTACTGAAAAAGCTCGGCAGGAAGAGCGCACTGGCACTCGCCAGCAGTGCTCTTGTCGTCCTTATCAGAAGTGGACGACGGATTCTCGACGAACACGTCATACTCCTCGGCAAAAGAAGACATGTTTGGAGGTACAGAAAAACGATTTCAGAAGAATGCTCGACGGAATAGTGAGTATTCGCCGGAAATCGTTTAGAAGATGAAGAGAAGTGAAAGTGTGGATTGCAAAGGACCCTCTCCCCCTTTATATACTCATCGCAATTAATGCGATGAATTTAATGCGGAAGAGAGAGAAATCGAAGGTGCAATGAAACTATGACACGTGGCAATGAGCAAGCTGGCAACAGCTGTTGAAAGGACACGTGCCATTAATTTCGCGGCCACGCGCCCGAAAAATCGCGCCCACGCGCCTGAAAAAGCGCCTGGAATGACCATATACTGTCACGTCGCCATAACTTCCTGCACGTCCTGACACAGTCAGAAGAAACCGTCGGACGATGTTTCAACAGTTTGGACTGTTCTTATCCTTTCACCAACTCTTCGAATTTCAAAATTTCAAAAAGATTCAAAAGTAAGCGGGAAAATACCCCTTACCTTGGCAACCAAGTAACTATAAGACAGGTGCGGGTACAGTGTTAAGGCAAAACCCTTTACATACTTAGCACCCGCAGGGAATTGACGCCAGGAATACCTTGGAAGTAAAGTAACCGTAAGACGAGTGCGGGTACAGTGTCAAGGCAAAACCCTTCACATACCTAGCGCTCCGCAGGGAATTGAAACCAAGAAGGATCTTCTGGGCCATGCTTGCGGAAACGGGAATAACATCCCCGCATAGCGGGAACGTCGAGAACTATATTGTTTGAAACTCCAAGATGGAATTGGTGGTTTTAACATAATTGATCACTATGTTCAAAACTACCAAAACCTCATGGAGAATCCACACAAGTGGGACTTAACGCTCCTAACTTGCGAGGAGGTTACAGACCTACCCGCATCATACCCAAAGATCAAGCAGAAAAGTCGGGAATTTCTGCGTGGCATTAGGAAAACCGCGGGAGGAATCCCCACGGAAAACCTTAAAACTAAAAACCCTTTTCAAAACCCCTTGCTAAAGTCCAAAAGTTCACCTCACTTATTAGTAATTCATGAGAAGAACATTGGACTGGGGGGACTTGAAGAGGTAGGTCCCAGCAGAGCCCAGTTGGACCCGCAAGACTCACCTTGAAGAGGGACGTCTGCGCAAGGACCAACTGCTTCCGCAGGACCCACCATGCTCAGAGTTGAAGACCTTACGCGCAGTACGCCAGCTGTTCCCGCAGGGAAAGCCTCCCAATGGTGAAGTACCCCGCTTGTTCCCGCAGCTGCGGATACAAGCCATCAGGGAAGGCTACCCGCACTAATAGCAAAGCTACACGCACAAGGCACTAACTCTTGATACTTCAGTAATGTCACCTGAAGGAATGAGCAAGGCGGGAATACTCCCGCCCAAATGAGCCAGTCCGTATGCTTCTGGAAGATCTTTTGTACTATACCTGCCAAGGTATGGGCAAAATAGACGATCTGACCAAAACAGCCCATGAACCAATTACAGGGTGACAGCTCACCGACAACAGTACGAGGAGGAGCACCCTCTAGTACTGTTTGTCACTATTAGCCGCTGCCTACTCACCAACCCTCACTGTGGGACGTGCGTAGCCTACAGTTGGTGGAACAGTGCATAGCCGGCAGTAAAGGAACAGTATACAGCCGGCCTTGTCACTATCGGCCGCAGCCTATCCACCAACCAGCATGGCTTGTGCGTAGCCCACTGTTGGTAGAACAGGAATACTATTCAGCCGGCTGTACCTTCTTGGAAACCTACCTTCGGCTATAAATACTCCAACACCTTGGAATGGTAAGGACATTATCTGATATCTCATTATCTTATCTTCTCTAGCAATCTCTTAATATACACTTATATTCAGAGCAATCTAGTCTGATTCTCACGCCGGAGGGTGGTCACAAGGAGGAACCCCCCCCCCTTCTCAGTGACGAGCTTACGGTGTCTGTTTTGCAGGTCACCTGAAGAACAACTTTCTTTGTTGGACCTCATCCTCGTGGGAAACATCTATTTAACCCCCAGATTATCCGTAATCTGCCCGGGGTCGATTAGTGTTTCTTCAGGTTAGGTTTTCCACCTCCGCCACCACATGCCGCTTGTTCTTAGGTCAAAACCGACCAGATCTGCAACTCGGCTCAAGTATGTTAATGTGTAAAACATGTCAATATGCAAATTGGTTCTCCTCTTATGGTCAAAAGGGCTAGATCGAAAGCGAGTTCCGATGGTTTAGGCAATCATGAAATCGCACACGCTCCCTCTTTTCTGGCTCATTTTCATTGATTTCACCTAATTCCATGTTCTTAAAATTTTTAAAAGAAAGAGGGTCACTCCTTTTAGGAACATGGCTCGTTCATTCACTTGCTCATGAACTTTCAGCTTCACCAGAAGCTACATGTTCCAAGTTGTCATTGATTAGCATCAATTTTATGTTTAATGTTCTGAAAGTTCAAGGTCGAAATCGTGGTTGAAATTTATTGTATTCTTGAGATATATGGTGGTGGAAATTGCGTGGTGGAATACAATGGTGGTTCATACAATTGATGTTCACGTTTCAGATTGAAGCTTATAACCTTCAATTTCATGCTCAATTTGCTGAACGGAACAATTGTTGTAAACTAGTAGGCTATGGTGAAAGGGGATGATGATGATAGTTATTAATATTTTTTATTTTTTATATGTAAAATGACCAATTTGCTCTCATGTGGAAGGCATATTACCTGACTTAACAAGAAAAATTAACTGAGTTTCAAAGGATAAACACTGGTTGATTTGTAAATGTAAAGTATAAAATAGATCAATTTTAAAGATAAATAACAATAAGTGAAATTGAGTACATACATAAACGACAATCTCTGTAATTCTGTCAAAAAAAACAAATAATAATTCAACAAATCAATTTCCGAAAACTAATAAGAATTCAACAAATCATATTATACAAATCAATTTCTAAAAAAAACTAATAATAATTCAATAAATCAGTTTCTAAAAATAATTAAGAATTCAACATATCATTTAAAAAAAACTAATAATAATTCAACAAACCAATTTTTAAATACTAATAATAATTTCACAAATCAATTACCTAGAGGTGTGGATGTGCGGTAGGGGCAACAGAAGAGGCTGGTGCGAGGCAGGGGAGGGGGCGGAGGTGCGGTAGGGAGGGTGATGGTGGAATGGGGTGGCTGGCGTTAGCGTAGGGCGGTCAACAGAGGCAGGGGAGGGGCGTCAAAGGTGTGACGATGTGGAGGAATTGCTAGGGTTTGATGAAAGTGTTTGATGAAATGGGTTTGATGAAAATGATGTGATATGAGATGAGAAGAGGTTAGAAGATCTTAGAAGTTCATGGTCAGGTCTCTTTATCAAGAAGATGGCTCACAAACCTTTTTAATGAAATGTTTCGAAAAACAAACATACTGCAGACTTAAACGTTTACACGATGCATACAAAAGAAGTCAAGATGATCTTTTCTGAAAAAAAACAAACACCCCCTTAGTTGAAATTGTTGTATTTTTTTTATTTGAATGACATTACTTTTTATGAGTCAAGTTATTTTATGAAGTGGGACAAAATTAAGAAGGATGAGAAGCATTTGTAGGGGTGGGAACCCTTAAAAATAATAAAAAATTAATAAAATAATCATAACTCAAAATTAAAAAAAATGGAAAAAAAAATGTTTCGCCCAATCTTCTTTGTTCTCAAAAAAATAAAAAGACACACCCTCAACACTGTGTCTTTTTATTTATAGTTGTGTTTTTTTGTTTAATTCATCATTAATTGTATTTTTTACTTGACATTGTATTTTTTTATCTTGATATTGTGTTATATGAGTTAATATATTGTGTTACATTTTACCTGGCATCGTATTATATTAGCGAGCCATTGTTTCCGTTTTTTTATTTATCATTGTGATTTTTGTTGACTTTCGTCATTGTGTATTTTTTTCTTAACATTGTGTCTTTTTCGTTTTTTCTGAACAAGAAAGATGTGTAAAACATTTTAGTTTCTTTAGTGTTTTTTTATTTATATTTTGAGTAATATTTTTTTCTTTTATTGTTTTCATGAAATTTTTATGAGTTTTTAGGATATAAATTATTCTCACACTTATCAATTTTGTCTTTTTCTTCTTTTTATATAACTAGTAACAAAAACCATTTCACTTCTTCCTTATCATCTTGACTCTCAACAACCTTATTATACTATAAGATAAATATCAAACGCCGATGCCACAGATTTGTTTGTAGAGACTTGTATTTGATATTTATAATATTTATTTGGTGCCTTAATTGATTATCCATGTGTAGTGGAATGGCTTATATTTTTATGTTCTTTAACACACTTCCTAACTTCCTGTGCAAGTTCGAACTTTTTTGGTTGACTACCAATATATGAGAATTTTTTTGTGGGACTTGATGACGTCACTTGGTTCTCCCATGTGAGCGACCTGATTTTCCACTTGTATCAACTTATGATTCTAACTTCCGAAACATAATTCTAGAATATCAGTTTATGACATTTAAATTCAGTTCTGAAACATAATTATATATTCAAATTCGAATGGAGGTCAATGTCACTGATCGCTTTTTTTTTTGCAAATTCAGATTCTTTTTTAGTTTTATATTTTTCATTGACTATTTTAATTTGACGAATTTGTTATTAGGGTTTATTTCTGGAGAGATAACGAATTTTATTGATACCGACCGAATTTAATCGACTTGCCTCCGTAACACCCGTGTTTTATCAACAACCGGGTTTTTCCCATAAAATAAACATCATTTTTAATATGTTATTTATTTTTATATCATAAGCTACATGAGTGTTGCTATGTTATGGGTGTATACTAACTTACTTTTGAGTTTAGTGTTGGTACCTTAACAAAGCTAACCGTCACCGACCAAATTCGTATCATTTAGATCATAAGTTGTACGTGTACCGACCCCGTTTTGAACATTTACAGATTTATCCGAATTATTTAGTGTTAGTGTTGTAACGAACATAACTGTTACTAACCGAGTTTGCATCGCCGTGTCACCGCAACGCGGTACGTTTTTACCTAGTTATGATATCAATCGTGAAGGGTTGGGTACAAAAATTAATTCTTATAAAATAAAGAACAATACTGTTAATTTCGGCAGCATAGTGATCAATACGATTATCAAGGTTTCATGATTTCTTCTACAAGTGAGTATCAACGATATCATACCTTGCAAGAAAGCATGAGTTAGTAGCACAATATAACATTGTGCCATCTGATTAAGGCAGACAACATTGTAGCAAAGACAAAGAAGTTAGTGGAAGTGAACACATGTTTTACACGTATCGAAATTTTTATATCCGATTCCACGAAATTGAAGTATTTAAAACAAGTGCACCCCCTGAATAAAATTCTTAGATCCATCACTAGGGATCAAATGTCGATTAACGTTATACTAACGTATCTTTGACCTAGTACACACAACACAAACATGATCTTTGGATGCTTACAAAATTACTTGGTGAAAAACAATTTAGATATACCACTTTGTATGAATGTTGCTCAATGAGGTGAAGCATAATCCGGTAAAAATCAACCTTCAAACAAGAGCAATCCCAAATTAATAATATATGTAAAATTGACGGATTGCAGGGCAAATCTCCCTTGGCGGTTATTTTTAACAAACGACCAACTAACTGCCAGAGGAGCAATTGCCCAGTAATACATCCATACACTTAAACAGCTTTTAAATGCGCTTGTTGATGAATGCCATGTTTTTTCAAACCATTTATAAGACAACGTAAAGTTCAAATATAGCATATACTTAGCACATCCCCTCTTTCTTCATTTGTTCGACATCAAATTGAGAATGTTTGTAGATAATACTTTTATGCCATTGTGCTTTTATTGATCCTTCACAATTTCAAAATACATAAATAGTGAGAAAGTGATATGTTCAAAAGAAAGATGTGAATATATGGATCATGTTCCATTGATTATGGAAAAATTCGACACTTGCTTTCTAAGTAGGCCAACGTACAAAGGGATACCAAGGTCCACAAAATCGTGGCAAAACTTTATTGGTCAGATTACAAACACACAATATATTATTCTTATGTCACTAACACTTGGTCAAAATTTATGTTTCAGTATAAATATCAACCATGGATCTAATTTATAAAAACGTACAATATATTATTCTAATATTTCTAACACCTAGATCGGATTTTACAAACTTTTGTTCACTATTATTGTAATAAAATTATACTTACGAAGTGAAAAACCTACTAGGTAATTGAGTTTTTAGATTAAATTGTTATTTTATTTAAATTATTATTCTTATTACTACTACTACTTTGTGTTGCGGTAAAGCGCGTAAAATGCGTTACATGTCCATATAAAGTTTTGAATACAAACACAATAAGGTCACCAACAAAAATTAAACCTAGAGGCAGTGACGGATCCAAAAAATTTAGCTAGCGGATGCAAAAAAAACGTTCAACCTAAAACTCATCAATTCAAACAAAAACAAGTCAAACCAAAATGGGTCGGGTCAAACCTAAACGGGTCGAGTAAAAAATTTACATTAAACAAACTACGTATAGAAATATAAACAATAAATTTCATTAAAGATAAACAAAATACATATTACAATTGACCTCTACGTGATTTCATCTTTTGAAAACGGTCAATTACAGCTTCATTCAAAATAATTAAAGTGCTTCTTTTTCAACACTACAAATTACATAAGCATTCAAAAAATCTTCACCAATTCGATTACGTAAACTTGTCTTTATGCTCTTTATTGCCGAAAAACATCTCTCAACCGTTGCGATTGCAATAGGCAAAACTAATGTTAGTTTTAATAATCGATAATCCAAATGAAAAGAGATATGTTTCCTTGTTTCCACTATAACTCTAGCAAGATCCGTAATACCTTTCAGATTAACAAATCTTTCATTTTTTCTCACATATCAATGTTCAAGTCAAGTTGAGATGCAAGAACAATTTTGCCCCCATTATCAAAATCATATGGATTTTTTTCTCACACAGTCTCATTAACTTTGATGCATCAAACTTGGAAAATGAATCATACAGATTGAAAGCCAACATGTTTTGAAGTAAATCCGTGTTAATCTCATTAAAGCGATCACCAAATTTTTGAATTTCCATATTGACAACACTGTTGAAACAATCAAAATTATAATCATTCACCATAAGACAACAAAGACCACTGCCTTTTAAATTTGAAGAAAAAGGCATTATTGTTTTTACACAGAATATCGAAACCGGTTACTGGACTTGTAGTTGAATGTAAGGCCCCGTTCCCGGTAGCCATACTTTAGCGTCGGATTTACTCATAAACACAGTTCTACAAATTAGAGTTTATTAAAACTTTTTTGTAGCACCCCGGCTAAAGCGGAATACGCCCGAGTGTGACGTACAGATTGCCCAAAACACATGTGACACTATTAAGTGACAATATTATCATTAATTAATTTAAACATCAAGTAAACAAGTTTGTAACAAGAAATACAAGGAAAATATGAGAACAATTAACAACTTGTCCATTTATTAATATAACCTAAGTTCTAGTGTCTTCTCCGTTTCATCCTCTAATAATTGTACCTGTAACATATATATAAAATAAAGTCAACTAAATGAATAGTTGGTGAGTTCACACAAGTTTTGATATACGTACATAAAAATCATACAATTCCATGAACAAGTGTAAATGAGCAAGTAATGTCCTTTCCAACTGGGATTGTGCACCAGCGTACTCAGATAAGCGCAAGTAAGGTCCTTTCCAGTTGGGATTGTGCACCAACGTACTCGGATAATGAGGCCCTTTTCCACTCATAACAACAAATGTATTGAGCGTAAAGGGGGGGCGTATTATCATACTATCTTGAAGTAATCCATGAGCAAGTAATTTGTAGCAAGTAACAAGTAAACACACAAGTCCATGTAGCGAATTGTAGTTTGTAAATAATGAATAAACGAAATTGAATTGCTGATAGGATATATGTTACCCTCAAAATAGTTAAAAAGGGTAAAAGGGTGTGTGATAAACTCACCTTGATGTTGTAGACAAACTTGAAATAAAACTGAAAGTACGTAAATGAAATCGAAGCAATTGAACGTCACGAACTAGAATTAAAAGAAAAAATATTAATATTAACTGACGACTTATAAAATGTAGATATTCATACAAGCACTATAAGTATTTTCTAAGCGATTCCTAGAATCCTTAGTATCTAAACAATCCCATGGATTATTAAAAGTTTGACCAAAGTTTGACTTTCGTTGACTTTTGACCAAAAGGTCCATGTTGTTGACCGTTGACTAAAAATATTGAACGTTGACCAAAATATTGACCGTTGACCCTAAATGTTGACCGGCGACCCGTTGGTGGCTTTTGACCAATTATCTAGACTTAAAATATTCATAAGATATTCATAGTCGCAACCTAACAATCGATCATGTAATTTGCAATTAATCATTTTTCATGCAACCCTATGACTAAGTCACACTTTTATCAATTTCATTTCTCATAAGTAAGACTAAGCATTTAGTCAAATAATTTCAAGTTGACCAATAAAGTCAAATTCCAATATAACACAACAATCTTTGTACAAACTACAACTATTTTTACCAAACAGCATGCTGGATAAATTTGGGCAAGTTTTAAGTCACCAAAACCTATTTTTCCAACCAGTCAAAACATACAAATAATTTAACAAATAGATCCCACAAATACTTTCAAGTATTAGGAACAACATAAAATTTTCTTGTAATATTTCAACACTCACAAACATCATGAAAATTCACACACTACAGCAACCTATTTTCAGCTACCTTATCAGCACAACACAATGTAAATATTTGCTAAAACTTCCATATATGTCCAATTGATGTAAGACCAATTGGATTGGATTCTTAATTAAATTTATAACATTCCAGAAGTGGAACAACACCCATATCTATTTTCAATCTCAAGTTATACAATTTACAACACAGCTCAGAAAATGTAACATCCCCAAAATTTTGATTCAAATTTGACAACTTAGGAAAGTTGAGGGATCAAAAATAATATTAAAGACAAGTCATGGGAAAATATTAAATAAGGAAATATAAGAAAAATAAGGAAATAAAAATATTTCCTAAGTTAAGTTTACTTACATGAAAGAAATTCCATCCCACATCGGAAGATGTAAGAAAGTGGAAGAATTCCACTAAGATATAAATAAGGAAGATGGAATCCATCCCACATGGAAAGTGGTAAAGAAATGGAACCTCTTTATAAGGAAGATATTTTCCATAGTAATATTCTTTTATGAATATCATGCACCAAGTGGTCCTAGCGGAGGGTGCGTAGCACCCGACGCGCTCGCGCTCGGGAGAGGACGATGACGATGACGATGACGATGGCGGAGGGCGTTGGGCGCAATGTGGCGCTTTGATGGCGTACTTCGCACGCTCGCATTGCCACGAACCGCTTTAAGAGCCGCCTTAGTATTTTTGGACAACGAGAATTAGACTAGAAATGACAAGCTATCAAAGACGAGGGACTAAAACAGAAAAATAATATCCAGGGACCCAATGCGCTACGTGATGATTCTATGAGGACGGCCATCGCGGTACGCGATGGGCTGTGATGACGCATCAACACGTGTCACGCTCTGGTGACACGTGGCAGAACGTGTCAGACCACGTGGCAGACGTGTCAGGCCACGTGGCGATATGTGTCGGTCGCGGTACGCGACAGCATCAGAAAAGGAGCCCATCGCGGTACACGATGGGACTCATTTTCGGCTATAAATAGGGAGGCATGGCACATTCATTTGACACACCCACAGTCTCTCTCTCTAGAAATCACACACTCTCTCTACCTCGCTTTGTGTGCCGAACACCGTTTTGCGTACCAAATACCGACATTGCCTCGAAGTGTGTATCACCCAAATTACCCGACATTCCGTCTCGAATTACGTGCACGACCCGGAGACATCCGAACGTTGTCTCGATTTGCGTGCCAAGAAGGGTTGATCAAGAACGTCTCGATAAACGTGCATATAGAGTAGAAGTGCTGGTCGTATAAACTTAGGAATATCTAACTCCGAATACCCGTGCGAGGCAAGAGGTTCTACCTAAGTTATTATAAATAGTTTAGACCATAGTCGGAGATATAGCTGAACCTTGATTACGATTAAGAATAATATAACTTTTCTTAAGCAAAGGTTATAGTTAAAATAATATTTCTTTATGATTAAGAAATATAATATTTAAGAAAGTAATGTTTCTTCTTGAAAAAGAAACTCAGTATAGACGTTTCTTATTGAAAAAGAAACGTAGCATATGATTGATAAAGAAAGGGACTAAAGGTCCAAATGTTTATAAATGATTTTATCAAGGTTAAAGTTATACAAAACAGACTAGAGGTCTGAAGCTAGATCGATGATCTAGTTATCTATACAAATGTTATTCTCGTACTATAGGTCCGAGGTAACAAAACAAGAAGAAGGAATCAGAAAACAGGAATCAGTAACAGAAACTGATTATAAACAGAAAAGGTGAATACGCCCCAAACCTTTTATAATGAGTCTGAATGTTTGCATAGGATTTACGAATCCTTAAAATTTTGTGTTACAATAATAAGAAACGGACACTCTGATTAAGAGTATACATGTGTCTGGATCCAAACATACATGGTGACTTAGCATTTCCCCGAGGCCATGCATATCATCAACATGCCTCTGAAGGTCTACGAGACTGTTCAGAGAAATGATATTGTGTATATAATTAATTGTGCAATGTACTTAGGGTAATTTGATCCCAATTTAGTTGGGTGCCTAATGAGTAGTCACAAAGGTATTATTGTTGGTTTCACAAAGGTATTGAAAAGAGATTTTAGAGTCAGCGTTATTCACCAGCTTTGTGCTGACGTATTCCCCCCCCCCCCTATGTTACAGGGAAACAAGAAAGGTTAGAACATACAAACAAGGGGAAATAGAAGATTGGAGTTATAGTCATTAGATGCTATCTGGTGGCTCAGATATTTTATTTGAAAATATTATAAAAAGTTATGTTTTATAAAGAAATGTGTTTGAAATATCAAACGGGTATTTTGACCCGAGAGTTTAATAAGTTTTCAATATAATAATATTTTATAAAAGACTTCCGCTGAAATTAAACCCGAAACTCTGATTTATTTACAAAAGATGTACCAACTATTGGTCACACGCCTAGGCCCTAAAGTGAGATGTGACAGGTTGGTATCAGAGCCATAAATCTTAGCGAATTAGGTATTTGATTATACCTAGGCTTTGATTAAGGATAAGTTTTGAAAACTTATTATACAAATATTGATACTTAGTGGAAAAGTATCAAGAAATTAATCGAAACTGATACGGATAAGATATAACAATATAAATAAGATAGGAGCGTCTGCCTATCTATAAATCTAACCTCGCACAGATGTACGATTGTCAATCTAGCGAAGAATCCATTAAGCCTCGATCTGGTAAAGGAAAAGGATTCATGGGAACGTCTTTTCTCCCAATTCCTATATCTAGCGATGAAAGTACATGCCAAACGAAAATGGAGGAAGATTCGGAATCATATGATTCTTATATTCCGCTAGCTCAAATAATTCCCAATCATAACACATATGGAGCAGGATCAAGTAGATCCAAGAAACTAATAATGCCAAAAGAAAAAGAAGTAATGACTTATCCGGAAGAATATATTCAAGAGCAAGAATATTTTCCGGAAACTAAGGATTTTTGCGTTGCTCACAATAAAGAAGCAATGAAAGAGATGGAAGTGGAAGAAAAAGAAAAGGAGACTATCAAGAAAGATAGCAAATGTATTGAAAAGAGATTTTAGAGTCAACGTTATTCACCAGCTTTGTGCTGACGTATCCCCCCCTGTTACAGGGAAACAAGAAATGTTAGAACATACAAACAATGGGAAATAGAAGATTGGAGTTATAGTCATTAGATGCCATCTGGTGGATCAGATATTTTATTTGCAAATATTATAAAAAGTTATGTTTTATAAAGAAATGTGTTAGAAATATCAAACGGGTATTTTAACCCGAGAGTTTAATAAGTTTTCAATATAATAATATTTTATAAAAGACTTCCGCTGAAATAAAACCCGCAACTCTGATTTATTTATAAAAGAGGTATCAACTATTGGTCACACGCCTAGGCCCTAAAGTGGGGTGTGACAGAAAATTTCTTTTTCAATCAGGATTGCAACCCGATTTTGTAAATTAATAAAACCTAGTCAAACAAAGTCTAAAAATTATGATTCTTGACTTTTTGAAAACTAGATTCAAAGTACTTAATCATAGTATCACAAATAAATCATAAACACCAACGTATCATCAAGTTACACAATATACAATCTAAAACACAGAATCTTTCAACAAGAAGATTCAAACCAAAAGTCACAAAAATCATGATTCTCATATCATTATGATCTTTAATCATCAAGTAACCATTTTTTTATAATCAAATCTCATGTATTTCATTATTTTACTGATTCCATAACTTATTATGTCATTTATCCATTATTTATCAATAAAACCGTATTTAAAGTATTCATGTTCGTATCGTATAATCAATTTATCATAGCGGCTAGATCCCTGGCGGGTTTCAATAATTGGTATTAGAGAAGGAGCTGCTGTCGTAGACACCACGAACTAATCGTTATTACTTACACCGCTTACTGTCGTAGACACCACGAACTAATCGTTATGTCATAGAAGATTGACGCCACTAAGCAATCATCATGACTACCACCAATCGCTGTTGCCTGTTGTTACCAATCAACCTTTCCCCATCTATCTCACAAAATAGTTGAGTAATATCACTAATTTCACCCTCTACGTCCCACCATGTTTGCATAATTCTTTGTTTCTAGTTTTTTTTGTTCTCTTTATAATCAATAAGTTTAATCAAAGGAAATGTTAGTTGATGGTGCGCTCCACACGTGTTTGTATTGATAATTAATTTGGTTCTTTGGTGGCATTTGAAAAAGAAACGTGGCAGTATATCATTTTTAAGAAATCTTCTTAGTTAAAGAAAGATAACTTCAACATATATCTTTCTATGTAGTTATATCTTACTAGTAATATAATATATACATAATTTGTAAGACATATTTAACAACCAATGTATGTAATTATATTATAATATTATCTACGCATAAATTGTTTATATTAAACGCATGACTTGTTATTATTATTATTTCTATAATAATGGTTATATGATGTTTAACGTTCGTTTAAATATCTAACAACGCAAATGGTTGTTTCTTCCGTTAAACGTTTGTTTATAATATTTCGAATTAAAATATAATAGAAAGTGGTAATACTCTATTTTCATATCTACTTTTTATGTTGGGTATTTTACACTTTGACCTTTAAGTTTTTATTAATTGGTAATTTTGTATGGAATTTTGACTGGTGTTAAAGAGAGCTTGGGAGAATGAAGTTTATGAGTGAAGAATGAATGTCCCGATTCTAATCTATTTATAGTTGAAATCGGGTCCAGTCGTGTATCGCGATGGACACAAATAAAGGTTATCGCATAGCGCGCCGAGCCTATAGCTCTGTCGAGTCAGCCTTAGCTAGGTCACGTGGTAAGCAACGTGTCATGGTTGTATAGCCTTCACGTCATGTACCATGATGGGTCTAGTGAGAGCCCATCGCGTAGCGTGGCAAACAACAAATTTTTCTGGATAATTATAAGCCTTCGCATATCGTGACGAGGCCTATAAAAATCCGTCGCCTAGCGCGATGGGAAGATATTTAAAATTTTAATTTTCCACAAAATTACTAAGGCGGCCCTTAAGCAGCGATGCGAATGCATAGTGCGCCATCAAAGCGTCATGTTGTGCCCATCGCACTTTGCTCGAGCCAGAGCCCATGCATGTGCACGTCGGGTGCTTCGTACCCTCCGTTAAGACCGTCAAGAGTGACTTGTCATATAAGAATATTATCATATGAGCTCTGTTTTTATAAAGAGCTTACAAGTTTTGTAATCTAGCAATGTGGAATAAGAACTCACTTTCTTATTTACACCAAGGTGGAAGCATTCCATTTTCCTTCCTCCACCAATGTGGGATGAGACTCTCTTCTTTTATTTTCTCCATTTTTCCCTTTTTGCTTATATTGTGGTTTGTTATAGTCTCCGCTCCTTATTTTAAATCTCGTCCTCGAGATCTATTGGAATAAGTGTGGATATTTTCATTTCATTTTGGATTCCAGTTTCCAAGTATATTCTAGTCCACGTCTTGAATCTCACTTCACTTTGACTAGAACTATCCTCTTATGCTTAAGATTCTTGGTCTTCTTATATTCAATTAGTAAAGGTTCTCAATGAATTTCAACCTTTCATTTACCTTTATATCTTGCCATAACGAATTGGTGAACTGATTCGTTATCTTGCCAGAACGAATTGGCTAATTAGTTCGTTACTATACCTTAACGAATCACATCAGTCTTATCCAGACTTTGACCCTGAGGTCAAAGTCAAAATTGATATGAACACATAACAGTCAACGTTTATCAGATCTGCGATTAAACCTTCATTCCTTAACGAAACATCATAAATTTGGTATCATTGGATTCATCTAGCCAGCGCCTACGAACCCTAACCATTTAATCGTTCAAAACATCGGGTTTACATGGTGCGATTTATGTATATATATTACGGGTCTTTATGCTAACAATTAGCCTATCGAACGGTAATCAATTTCACTAAGTTTAGCTTCATTGGATTCGTCTTACCATACTAAAACAGATCTATGATTTCTAGACTAAATCCGGACTTAAACGAACAATATCTTTGTATAAACGTACCTTAAACGAGTAGGTTTACGAACACGGTCTAGTCTTGATGTTGTTTTGATTCGTCACAACGATCTAGCACCAACGGGTTCAGGTTTCCACCTTCGGATCTTGGCTCGGGTTTTGGATAGTGTTTGTGTGTGTTTTTCAAGGTGTAGGCTATGGTATAGAGATGGATAATAATTGAAGGATTAGGGTTTAAGGGGTATTTATACTCCCTTAAGCCCAATGACCTAAGGCCCATCTTTCCTTCTTTGTCCATCATTAATTCCATCTAAAAGCCTACTTAACCTTCCTTCTATATTATTTTATTAATTCTCCACTAAATCAAGTAAACCTTTTCCATTATCAACAATTAATATATAAAATATTATTCTTAGAAATTTCGGGATGTTACATTGAAAAATTCTAATACAAAAGAAATAAATTAACAAGTGATGAACCATGAATCATGAATGTTTGTTTTATATTAGAATAAAATCAAGAATTCAAATCACAATTTACAAAATAAATCTAACCTTAGAAGTCACATGTGAAGAGCCGTCATACCCTAATCTAGTCGTCTCCCCTAATTCCAAATTTTCAATTAAAGTGGTTCATCAATTAACTAATATATAGGCTTAATTGTTACTGTTTATAATAAAATTAAATTTGAGCTTAATTCTCCCCTAATTCCAAATTTTCAATTAAAGTGGTTCATCAATTAACTAATATATAGGCTTAATTGTTACTGTTTATAATAAAATTAAATTTGAGCTTAAATGTTTTGGCTTAATATTTAAAAAGTTAAGTTTGAGACACTAAAAAAATTATCAATAGGTTACTAAATTTTTTTTGGATGGGTTACTTGGGTCTTTAGACCTAATATATTACAAATTTATAAAGGAAACTATAGACTTGAGTGTGTGCAAACTAGGGATGAGCAAAATCGGTACCGGTACCGAAATCAGGGCCGTCAGTATCAAATTTTTGAGTTTCGGTACCGGTACGGGACCGGTATTTCCTGAATTTTTGTCTTCAATCCCGGTCACGTACTGGTACCGGTATCAAACTGAATTTTCGGTATTGGTACCAAAAATTCGCGATTTTTGGGACCTGGACTGGTCGGTACCGGTACGGTCCTAATCTCATCCCTAGTGCAAACGCTCCCCTTGGCCGAACATTGCATCCGTCCTTGCCTAAAGTAGCACCAATAAACATCTAGATCGGTCCGTATTGATACAACATAAGAAAGCTCCAACAAAAAAATATGCAAACACTAGTTTGATGAATCTGAATGCTCGAATGGTAACAATAATTAATAACAATGCACAAGCTAGTTTTTAAAAGTTAAATGGCCAATAAATACTAAACCAAATATGTTAAGAGACTATGGTATAAAATAGCAAAGGAATAGTACAACAATGATAAAGGTACCATAAATTAATTCATGGACATGGTGGCCCATAATACTAGACCCTATATCAATATTTTGTAAAATTTAGACTAACTTGAAGAACCCGAGTAATTAATGCGAAAAGTATAAGGCTAGTATGTAAAATCTTAATAAGCGGTTTGAAGGAGATCTAAAGTTCACGAATCAAAGACGATTTCTTGGTGCCTAAGTTATTTTATTTATGAAGTGCTTTAGTTTATTTACAATTAGAGTTTGTTTATGTTTCCTAATTCTAGTTTTCTTGTTCCTTAATGTGGCGTTTGGTATGTAGGAATGAGAGACGAAATGGAATGAGCCATTGCGAGAGAAGGAAAAAACGGTTTTAATACAGTAATTTCAAATTTGCAATTTTCGTCTCAGTGGTTTCATTTCACTTTCAATTAAACCCGAATTCACTAATCTCGTTAAGTCTGATCGTTAAACCCATCAGTGTGCCCTTTACGTGGGGGGGTCAGTTTTGTATTTTTTTTTCTTTTTTCTCAAATACACCCCAACCCCTCACGTGAGGGGGCTTGCGAATTAAGACTGAGGTTATTTTGGGAGAAAAACGACAAAGTTGGTTGTCACGTGAGGGGCACGCAGATGGTTTAACGACCAGACTAAACAAGGTTAATAATTTCGGGTTTAATTGCAAGAGAAATGAAACTACAAGGACGAAAATCGCAAATTCGATCGGGAAGAAAATTGCAAACTTGGAACTATTGGACTAAAACTGTAGATTTAGACAAACCACATGGACGAAATCCGCAGTTCACTTAAATAAGTATTATAATAAAGAAAATGTGAAAATATATGTCTACCCCTGACTTAACGATTAAATTTAACGGGGTTAGTGATTTGGATGTAATTGGCAAGAATTGGGAAACGTGGAGGGTACATATGCAAAAATAAACTTTTTGGACTAAATTCGCATTACTTGTCAAACAACAAGGACTAAAATGGCACTTTACGATATTAAATTATCGTTACAATACAAATATAGTTTTCTGTACAAACTCAGCAGAAAGTATTTCATTCCTGGGATTTGGACCACTTCCCTACACACACAAAAGTGTTCCCCGAGCCACGTAGCCCTTAATGGAGAACTAGTTATGACTGTTAGCCCGCGGCCACATAGCCTTTGACTATTTTGGCTGAATAGTTATGTTTGGATCGAAACACATGTGTAATCGATCTGAGTTGCTTTTATTTTCTACTTTGTATTATAACGTTTTAGAGATCACATAATCTCATGTAAACGTTGACTGACTTGTTAAGACAAACAACCCTTTCATCTTATAAAGTATAAATATGTTTTGACTGTTTATAAAGGTTAACGTATTCACCTGTGATTGTATGTTCTGAATGATGTGGTGATCTCGTTTGAAAACCTTTGTGAATGACTGATTGATTGATTAACCTATATAAATACCTGGATCGTCTCTTGATCCGACTACAGACCTTTAGTCTGGTTTTTAATAGCTTTAAACCTTGATTGATCATTAGTTTTGAATAAAATATCAAGACCTGTAGTCTTTCTGTTTATTTACCAAATCATATGCTAAGTTTCTTCTTTATAAAGAAACATATATAGGGGTGTTTGGGATTCCTTATTTTCATCAACTTATAACTTATAAACTTTTTGAAAAGTTAATAAGGTATATAAGGTATTTGGCAAACCATAAGGCCTTTTGGATTTTAACTTATGGTTAAGGCAAAATAAATGGGTTTTGAAAAGTTAGGAATCTCTAACTTATTAACTTAATGGATTTGAATGACATATTACACCCTTTAACCCTTAAAACCCATTACACTCCTTTTAAAGAAGAGTGTCTATTTTGGTCATTTTAGTTTTCCCCACCACATAAGCTAATCCATACATTTTTTTGAAAACTTCTTTTCAAAAATTCATAAGTTTATAAGTCCTTTTAACAAAAAGTCCTTTTTCACTTAAATAAGCAATCCCAAACACACACATAATTTGTTTCTTCTTCAAGAAGAAACGTTCATTGACTGCTACCTTTGTATGTAAAATCTTATGTTTCTTAATCATGAAGAAACAGTGTTTTAACTATATTCTTTGTATATAAAATGCTATGTTTCTTAATCGTGAAGAAACTATATGTATTCTTATGAATGTAAATTTGGTGTTTCTTAATTATGAAGATGTATTACTATAATCCTTTGTATGTTTAAAGCTTATGTAAACGTAAATATGATCAAGATTTGGGCTATACCCCTTACTATGGTCTAAGCCATATAATAATAATAAAATAATGACTTAGGCAGAGCCCCTACCTTATACGGGTATTCGGAGCTTATATATCTAAGCTTGTACGAGCAGTACTTCTACTCTACGTCACGTACTGGGGCTTAAACTGGTGTAACTTCGGAGCTTGGCATGTATTACGAGGTTCGACACGCAAAACGAGGTGTGTCGGTCGTCGGGACTTGTTGCACGTCCTTCGAGTCAAGTTGGTTTTACGAAAATATATTATCTGGTCGGGGCACGGAAATCAAGGTAGAGAGAAAAAATATTCTAGAGAGAGAAAGTTTTGGTGTGTAGAATGAATGAGACGTGACCCCTTTATTTATAGGCTGATTTGCAACTCATCGCGATACGCGATGGGTCTTGGTAATCCCGTCACATATCGCGGCGCCGTATATTTTCCGTCGCCATGCCACGTGCTGACACGTGGTTTGCTGAGTCATCATGGTCCATCGCGTATCGCGATGACCTTCATTATGAGCTCATCGTGTATCGCGATGGCATGCTGGAATCAATTTTCACTTTTTGTCCCTCGTCATTAGTAACCTATCATGTTTGGGTCTCATTACCATTTTCCAAAAATACTAAGGCGGCTCTCAAGCGGCTCGTCGGAATTTTAGTGGCGGTCCATCAGGACTTAATGTTTTACAATACCATGTATCTCTACTTCCGTTACCGATAATATGACTTGACTTTACGAGACTTGTGCTTATTACTTACACCGCTTACTGTCATAGACACCACGAACTAATCGTTATGTCATAGAAGATTGACGCCACTAAGCAATCATCATGACTACCACCAATCGCTGTTGCCTGTTGTTGTTACCAATCAACCTTTCCCCATCTATCTCACAAAATAGTTGAGTAATATCACTAATTTCACCCTCTACGTCCCACCATGTTTGCATAATTCTTTGTTTCTAGTTTTTTTTGTTCTCTTTATAATCAATAAGTTTAATCAAAGGAAATGTTAGTTGATGGTGCGCTCCACACGTGTTTGTATTGATAATTAATTTGGTTCTTTGGTGGCATTTGAAAAAGAAACGTGGCAGTATATCATTTTTAAGAAATCTTCTTAGTTAAAGAAAGATAACTTCAACATATATCTTTCTATGTAGTTATATCTTACTAGTAATATAATATATACATAATTTGTAAGACATATTTAACAACCAATGTATGTAATTATATTATAATATTATCTACGCATAAATTGTTTATATTAAACGCATGACTTGTTATTATTATTATTTCTATAATAATGGTTATATGATGTTTAACGTTCGTTTAAATATCTAACAACGCAAATGGTTGTTTCTTCCGTTAAACGTTTGTTTATAATATTTCGAATTAAAATATAATAGAAAGTGGTAATACTCTATTTTCATATCTACTTTTTATGTTGGGTATTTTACACTTTGACCTTTAAGTTTTTATTAATTGGTAATTTTGTATGGAATTTTGACTGGTGTTAAAGAGAGCTTGGGAGAATGAAGTTTATGAGTGAAGAATGAATGTCCCGATTCTAATCTATTTATAGCTGAAATCGGGTCCAGTCGTGTATCGCGATGGACACAAATAAAGGTTATCGCATAGCGCGCCGAGCCTATAGCTCTGTCGAGTCAGCCTTAGCTAGGTCACGTGGTAAGCAACGTGTCATGGTTGTATAGCCTTCACGTCATGTACCATGATGGGTCTAGTGAGAGCCCATCGCGTAGCGTGGCAAACAACAATTTTTTCTGGATAATTATAAGCCTTCGCATATCGTGACGAGGCCTATAAAAATCCGTCGCCTAGCGCGATGGGAAGATATTTAAAATTTTAATTTTCCACAAAATTACTAAGGCGGCCCTTAAGCAGCGATGCGAATGCATAGTGCGCCATCAAAGCGTCATGTTGTGCCCATCGCACTTTGCTCGAGCCAGAGCCCATGCATGTGCACGTCGGGTGCTTCGTACCCTCCGTTAAGACCGTCAAGAGTGACTTGTCATATAAGAATATTATCATATGAGCTCTGTTTTTATAAAGAGCTTACAAGTTTTGTAATCTAGCAATGTGGAATAAGAACTCACTTTCTTATTTACACCAAGGTGGAAGCATTCCATTTTCCTTCCTCCACCAATGTGGGATGAGACTCTCTTCTTTTATTTTCTCCATTTTTCCCTTTTTGCTTATATTGTGGTTTGTTATAGTCTCCGCTCCTTATTTTAAATCTCGTCCTCGAGATCTATTGGAATAAGTGTGGATATTTTCATTTCATTTTGGATTCCAGTTTCCAAGTATATTCTAGTCCACGTCTTGAATCTCACTTCACTTTGACTAGAACTATCCTCTTATGCTTAAGATTCTTGGTCTTCTTATATTCAATTAGTAAAGGTTCTCAATGAATTTCAACCTTTCATTTACCTTTATATCTTGAAAAGGTACTTTTAATGATTCATCAATTAAGCATTTCCTTAAGTTACTTACATGAAATACATCGTGTATACCTGTCATTTTGTTCTGGTAATTCTAGCTAATAGGCTGCTAGTCCAATTCGTTTAATAACTTGAAATGGTCCAACAAACCTTGGACTCAACTTTCCTTTCTTACCGAATTGGATTACTCCTTTCCATGGAGATAGTTTTGAGTAGCACTTCACCTCCAACCATAAATTCTAATGGTTTGCATGGCTGATCTACATAACTCGTTTGACGATGTCATGAAGTCTTTAATCTTTCCTTGACTTGATTTATCTTGTCAGTAGTTTCTTGTATGATTTCAGGACCTGATAGTTGTTTTCTTCCTATGTCTGCCCAACACACTGAAGTTCTGCACTTTCATCTATAAAGTGCTTCAAATGGGGCAGTATTAATGCTTGTATGATAACTCTTATTATAGGAGATTTCTATTAGTGGTAGATGGTCATCCCAATTTCCACCAAACTCTATTACACATGCTCTTAGCATGTCTTCCAATGTTTCTATGGTCCTTTTACTTTGGCCATCAGTATGTAGATGGTATGTTGTGCTCATGTTTAACCTTGTTCCCATGGCTACTTGATAACTTTTCCAAAAATGAGAAGTAAAACAATTGTCCCGATTAGATACAATGGATAATGGAACTCCATGTAATAAGACAAATTTTTCTACATACAGTTTAGCTAATTGTTCCATTTTAAAGGTTTCCTTCATTGGTATAAAATGAGCTGACTTTGTTAATCTATCCACAATCACGCAGATTATGTCATTGCCACTTCTTGTTGTAGGTAATTTAGTAACAAAATCCATTATTGTTAATTCCCATTTTCATTATGGCATCTCTAATTATTGAAGTAATCCTGATGGCTTTTGATGTTCAGCTTTAACTTGCGAACAAGTTACGCAATGTCACACCCCCATCTTAGGCCTAGGCGTGTGACAACAGTTGGTACCATTTTTGTAAATAAATCAGATTTACGGATTAATGCAGAAATATTTGCGGGAATTAAAATGTTAATATTTACATATCAAAACACGGGATTATAAAATACCCGTTTAATGTTTACAAAAGATTACTTATTTATATAAAATCACCATTCAAGTTTAATATTTAACAATATGATCTGAGCCATCAGATCGTCTAATGATGACTTCGATTCTTCAAGCGCCTATCCTTCGTTACCTGTAAAACAGTTTGAAAATACGTCAGCAACACATGTTGGTGAATAAGCTAACGCATAAAATAATTTATTTACTTAATTACCACTCGAGACATAACTTAGGTCTCGGGCCATCGTGGCTTAGGAATAATCAAGTTAAAACTTAAACACAATTACAAACTTAAGCTCTAATCGAAACCGCTCAGCAAACAATGCAGCGTTCGAGGTTACTTAGCTACTATCAGTATACACATGATTACCCTCTCTCGGACATAAATTGGGTTCGGCCCGTCATGGCGGAGGCATATACCAGGTGTGGCGCGGTGTGCCCACTGTCTAACCACATATGTAAGGATCCAAACAAACGTACACGAAAGCCTGAGGGCCAGCGATTACTTTTTTTCATAATGTTTTAGAGATATGTAATCTCATGTAATCAATTTATTTGACTCGATTAAACTAGTTATAAAAATTTGGGGCGTATTCACCTTTGAAAGGATCAGCTTCACTTTACTGATCGAATTGTCTTTCTTTGCTATCTCGGATCTATAGTACTTTCATGCATACTTTTAACCTCATACATATATCATTCATACACATTCACATATCATACACTTACCGCTTAAGGTAAGTGTATTAACTAATCACATTGAGTATGCACACATCCCAGAAAACATAACAAGGAAATGGGGCTAGAAACTCACCTGAGCTCGATTCCTTTCAAAGTTAATGGTAACTCCTTTCTTTAACAGGGTGCGGCTAAATGTATAACAATTAAACATATCAATTAATTATCCCTACCCATATCATATTTCTAGTTTAATATAACCCTCAAAGAACGGAGGTCCGGGGACAACGGGATCTAAGGACAGCAGCCGCTAGCAGGGTCTAAGGGGCAGAGCCCCTGGCTGGGGTCGAGCTTCCTGATCAGCTTGGAAAAATTTTATTTTCATTAACAGTACTTTACTAAAATTTCATCAGGAAACTTAAGTTTGAAATAATCTAATCGAATGGAAATTCTAATCTAATGACCATTCTAATAGAATGAAGTTATAATTGAATGGCATATTTTAATCGAATGAATCCTAATCGAATCGAATGGATCCCGTTCTAATCGAATGGATCCTATTCTAATTGAATGGATCCTAATCGAAGCGTTCATATTCTAATCGAATGGATCATATTTTAATCGAATCTAGGTCTTGTTCTAGTCGAATCTGATGCTTTCTCTTCTTTTTTTCTTTCTTTCGTATGAGGCGCTGCTGCTGATGATCTTTATCATTAATATTGATACTTTTAGTATTTATACATTCAATCCTACCATTTCATTTCGATATTGCTGCAGATACCGTTCTTACGATTATCATTATTATTATCATTTCGATTACATATGTTATTATTATCCCTTATTAACGTTATTATTATTATTACTATTATTATTATTATTATTATTATTTATAATTATCACATATTTTGTCACAGCCCCCGACCCCTATACCCCAGGAGGGGAGCCGTGAACATTTATTGGTGGTATTGGTGTTTATTAAATTATTTTGCAGCGGAAAGTTTCATCAGAACCGTAGTTAGGAAAAATGATCAGAGTTATAAAAACACCATGATTATTATTATGATAAACCAGGAATTTAATCCCTTTTGATACAAACATAAGTTTTATAGGGTTAAACCCTAATTTACAAAACACGTTTCTTTATTCTGGTGAGAAGCCACTTATTTAAGCTGGAAGCCCGCAGACATCATTCCTTTTGTCTCTAACAAGTCACCTGAAACATGTTTAAAATATTTTATCAGCAAGAAATACTGGTGAGTACATTCATTTGTAAATGACACATTTTACAGTTACAGTATTAAGATGTTTTTACATCGGTCTGCTTACAAATTACCGAAAGGTACTTGTCACTCGACCGTATCTATGATTGTGGTCATATTACTTATTGGCTAACACTTGTCCAATAAGTAACGTGTAATAGCCCAGTAGGTAAGCCTTGTATACAAATCCCCACAATACCAGTAGTAACCATCCCGTAAGTCTACAGAGACTTAATCACTGTAATATCTTTTAAATACTTTGTAAATACATTTGAAAATATTTAGACAATCTATCATGGGTTTTGTAGGTTTTGAAATCACCATGACAGTGTCGGAAAAATAGTTGGCTCACGCAAATGTGAGTTGTATAAAAACTCGAATGTCTCACCTTGCAAGTTTATAATTAAAGAACGCCATACCTAGATTAGTATAAAACCAATAATCATAACGATAATCACGAGAGTAGAAACTTTACATGATGGCACAATGCCATACCTTAACTGGCAGAGCTTTTGGATTCGTGTATATTTCTTTCGATCGGATAGGGTATCGCTACGATAACTTGGGTATTATACTTATAAAATACTTATATGTGTGTGTGAGTTCAAAGAGAAAAGAAGTTTTGAGCAATTTTGAATGACCCGTTCACTTCCTATTTATAGCATATTTTGGACCCCGTCGCGGTACGCGATGGCCATAGACAAAGGCGTCGCGTATCGCGAAACATCTTATAGCTTTGCTGAGTTAGCCCTAGGCTTGCTACGTGGCACGCCACGTGGCAGGCTACGTGTCTCATCTGCGTAACCTCCACGTCACGGTACGCGATGGCTAATCTAAACCCGTCGCGTATCGCGATGGAAGGATTTTTAAAAAAATCTTAATTCCTAACAAAAATACTAAGGCGGCCCTTAATGCTTGCGTGCGAAGTGCAAAGTGCGTCATTAAAGCGCCATATTGCGCCCATCGCACTTCGCCTTAGCCCGTGCGCGTGCACGTTCGGGTGCGACGCTAGGACCACTGGGTGTGATATGTCTTATAAGAACATTAACATATAAATTTTCTTTCTTATAAAGAGCTCACTAGTTTTATAATCTAGCGATGTGGGACAAAGACTTACAATCCTATTTATACCATGGTGGAATCCTCTCCTTTTCTTTCCTCCACCAATGTGAGATGGAATTTCCTTCACTTAGTTCTTTATTTTTATATTTGATTTATTTTGTGGTTTGTTATATATTTATTATTTATTAATCATTCTATCATCACCCTCATCCAAGATCTAGCTCGTTTATGATAAGGTTCAAAACTTTATCGATTTTTAAAGCTCGATTTAGCTAGATCTAGAAATACTAAACGAGCCAAACTTAAACTAACAAGCTTTCCGTTAAAAACGTACCTTAGAAGAATCGGTTTCACAAACACAATCAAATCTTGGTGTTTATCTTGCTCGTAGATATTCTTTAACACCAACAAGCTCAGGTATTTTTCCCCGGATCTCGGTCCGAGATAAAAGAGAGTGTTTGTGTGTTTTGAGTGTGTATGGAGGCTAGAAGATGGAAATGAAGGTTTTAGGGTTTTTAAGGTTTTAGGGAGGAGGTTTAAGGGTTTTATATACCCTTAAGCCCATGGACCTAAGACCTATCACCATCCCTTATTCCATCTTTTATTGACCAAGCCCGTACTCTATTATTTTTATCTAACGTAATTAAATAATAAGACACTATTAAATAAACGAATTTCCTTATATACATATATATATATTATTAAAAGTAGGATGTTACATAATTTTTTTTTAGTTTTTATTTATATGTTTTTAAATTCAATTTAGTTTGTTTTTTGATTATTATTGTGTTGGTTATTTTTATGAAACAAATAGGTTTAAAGCCCATCACCATAGAGGACATTATATTTTAGGCCTTCAAAGCCTCTAGTGCCCACGTGATACTGAAGTGACACCATGAATGGGCTTTTATTTTCATAATGACCCTTTTAAAAAAAATCCTATAGTAGCCCAAAAAAATTAAAATTCAGAAATACCCATTTAAATCTCGTCTGGGGCGTCACATTGGTAATCGAGCCAAAGAGATTCTAAAATGATTTGAATCTTATCGGCTCTATCTTAATTTTAAGTAATCTCGTCTTTCCAGACCAAATTTTAAGCAATCTTGTAACATCCCGAAATTTCTACGTATAATATTTAATATATTATTTACGTTGGAAGAATTAATTTGAGTTAGTGGAAAAATAATAATAATATAATAATAAGAATAATAGGATGGTAGGCTAAAATAGATGAAAGTAATTATGGACTAATATGAATATGGGACAAAGGTCCATGGGCTTAGAAAGTATAAATACCCCTTAAACCCTAAATCATTTCCATTTCCATCATTCTACACCTTAGCCTACAGCATCAAAAACACACACTTAAGCCAAACACTCTCTACTCTATTCGATTCAATGATCCAAGACCAACCGAAGGTAAGGAATCATATATCTCAGCTGACCCAACATTTTGAAACCCGACACCACAGCCCCGGGATGCCGAATGAGTCGTTTGAATCTAAATCTAGCTTATTTCGAGTGTTTAATCAACCAAAAATGAGCTTAAGGGCAACCTTAGCTCAGATCTGGACACCCGAAGCTACCTAGGTTATAAACGATCAAATCCAGCCAACCATGGTGGTTAGCGGCGGCTGACGGCCCCGGAATCGAACCCCAAAAACGCGAATAAAGAAGCTGAACTGGACTTATACGGGCGTATAAGTATATACGCCGTATATGTATTAGTAGCGTATAAGTGTATATGTAGAATGTATATGTATGATCAGCGTATATGTATATATAACATGTATGTATATGTAGCGTATATGTATATGTAACGTGTAAGTATATGTAGCGTATATGTACATGTAACGTGTATGTATGATCAGCGTATATGTATATGAAACGTGTATGTATGATCAGCGTATATGTATATGAAAGGTGTATGTATATGTAGCGTATATGTATATATAATGTCTATGTGTATGCAGCGTATATGTATATGTAGTGTGTATATATATGTGCCGTGTATGTATGTATGTGTATTTGTATGCATGACTTACACGCTGGAATGACTTATACGAGGAAATAACTTAAACGCGCAAACTTATACTCACAAATTTATACGGGCCTGAGTGATTTTCCAAATCAACGAAATATATACAACGTATACGTACGTAAACAATAGATATGGGCTCATATGATATATAAGCTTTGAATATGAAAATAATTAGTAATGAAAGGTTATGTTTAAAACGGGAAATGACCTAGAAAGAAAGACCGAACTTCAGTTTTCTGATGAGGTTTTGAGTAAAGACTAATTTTTCCAAGCTGACCTGGCAGCTCGACCCCAGCCAGGGGCTCTGTCCCTTGGACCCTTCTAGGGGCTTCCGCCCCTAGACCCTGCTGCCATGGGCGCTGCCCCCAGACCCCCGTTAGCTAGGGGTTACATAAACATAGAAGTATGATCTAGTTAGGGCTAGTTAATTGATACTTGTAATTCTTATACAGTTAGTCGCGCCCAGTTAAAGAAAGGAGTTCCTATTAACTCTGAAAGGAATCGGACCCAGGTGAGTTTCTAGCCCCATTTCCTTGTTATGTTTTCGAGGATGTGTGCATACTTAATGTATGATGTTAATACACTTACCTTAAGTGGTAAGTGTATGCCATATATGATTTATGTGATAGTTACTATATTGAGGTTATGAATGAATGTTTGTCAATGCGTGAACGATTTTCGGATATTGCACGTATCGTCAAGGAAGGTGGTCGTTAGAAGATTAATGTGAAGGATGCCCAGTGTATCTTTATGATGTGATGTAGTTTGCTTACGTTGGTATGTTATATATAATTATTGTATATGTGGTACGGGTAAGCAGGTATATGTACGGTATGCGGGTCCTACACCCGACATAGTAAGTTAGGTTGGCAAATCCCTCTAACTACTATTGGACTTTTGGATATAGACGTGGGATGTGATAGCGTGGATAAGGATTGTGGACCTTATTAGTGTTCCTTAAATGGATATTATATAATTAAGTATAATTTTCTTCTATGGATAATAAACGTTGTTTCTTCTATGGATAATATATAGTGTTCCTTCTATGGATAATATATAGTGTTCCTTCTATGGATAATATACGTTGTTCCTTCTATGGATAATATACGTTGTTCCTTCTATGGATAGTATATAGTGTTCCTCGTATGAACAATAGTAAATGTTCTTTTGATGGATATTATGTAACGTTCCTCTTATGGATATTTATAAAAGTTGTTAAGCGCTAATAATAAAGCTGGAACTCAGGTTAAATATGAATATGTATCTTCGGATACGAATGTATGTATGTATGTATGTATGTATGAGAATGTATTGTATGTTGCCTGATTAACTAGAATCACTCAGCGTAGCTGACTTTTAGTATGCACGCATGTATATAGACTAAAGGAGTTGGCTTGAGGGAAACACATGACATGATCTGAAGAGGCTGACATCTGAAGAATAATTGTCATGATGTTTTAAATATGATGTTTTATGTTATGCTTAAAGACCAGATTTTGATATTTTGTATTGAATGATTGAAGTTAACGTTTCCACGAAAGGTGTTAATTAACTCTGATTTGTAAAACTGTGTTTATGAGTAAATCCGACGATAATGTAGGGACCCGGGACCGGGGCCTTACAAATCTTATATGCTCCGTCTATATCTTTGAGTAAAATATTTTGTCATTTTCTTTAACATTTATCCTCCTCCTCCTCTTTATACTTGTAGCTTTATCGAGCGCTGCTGAAGTCTTGGCATACTACTCGAGATGATGGGTATCAAATCTTGCATTGGCCACTGCACCCAGCCTGACATGAACCCATCTCAGATTAAACCCAAAGCATCCCTCCCTGTCTCGAACGTCCTTTTAAACGATTTATTTACACTGTTTTTATTTCTATTATTAGTTAAAATATATTATTATTAGATACAAATGAAATAGTATAAAAATGTAGGTGATAGAAAGAAAAGAATAATAAAATTCCCAAATGGCTTTTCTTGTCCCTAAAACTACCACCACCACTACGACCGTCGCCGTTCCTCCATCCTCCGATCAAACCCACCAAACCCCGTTTCACCTTCTCCTTCTCCTTCAGTTCCCGAACCCCACCGGAAACAGATAACTGCCCGGTCCCACCAGAGCAACAGCCCATCAACGAGTACCAGTCTCTCTCCACCTCCGCCCCATTCTCCTGGGCCTCCGGAGACTTCGTTGAGTACTGTTCCCGCTTGCTTGTCACCGGCGCCGGCTTCGCTCTCTTTGTGGGCCTCCCGGTTTCCTGGTCGCCTGGGAACCGGTGCAGCGGCTGCTGGGGGCTCTGTGCAGTGGGATATTCGCGGTCACGGTTGCGGTTGTCCGGATGTATCTGGGCTGGGCGTATGTGGGTAACCGCTTGCTCAGTGCCACTGTTGAATGTATGTGTTTTTTTTTCCTTCAGTTTATTTTATGAAATTTTGATGCCAAAAGCTGATCATGCTATGCCCCGCCCGATTTACTGCACATAACCAAAAACACGCCCTACTTTGGCTTTTGGGACCTAAACACGCTTTTTATAACCAAGTTCAGATACGCAAAACCATGTCTTTTGTCACATTTTTCTAATGTATGTTTTGGTTTTCCTTTAATTGTGTGTGTACAGATGAAGAGACCGGATGGTATGATGGGCAGGTAACTTATTTATAATCATGGACATGCTAGTCTACTAGTATACGTGCTGTTTTTTTTGGTTCATTTTAAGGTTGTGTATTGTAATAGATTTGGGTGAAGACTGCTCAAGTGCTAGCACGGGATCGGCTTTTAGGATCATTTACTGTAAGTGATGCATATTTGGTTATTATTTTTGTACCTTCATTATAATAAATTTTAGCATAATTCCTTTTTCCATAGCTCACTCATATTTTGGTCCATAAAAATAAATTCCCCATTTATTGCTGTTGTAAGGTGTTTGGATGAAACACAATGTCCAAGGTCTTCTATTTTATATTAATTAGAATAGACTTCCAGTATTTAGTTTCATATTAACAAATTATTTAGTTAAATTTTGCAATTTTCATGGGACCGAGGGAGCAAGTGCGGCCGACTTCTTCAAGGTTGAAAATAGGGGGCGGGCGGGGCGGGTTGACCCGTGAATGTTTGTTGTCTATTGTGTGCTAAGTTATGATTATAAAAGGTATATTATTGCAATTGTTGTCTATATATTCGGTTAAATCGGTTTAGGAGCCTTTATACACACTGAATATACATTAGGCGACTTTTGACCCTCTTTGGCCCAATTCCATAATTGCAAAAAGGCTAATTATTACTCATTTGAGATAAAAATATAACCCAGATTATGCTCCGAACCAAGTAATAAAGTTGTGAAAAACGACAAGCTAAACTGACCGGGTTGACGATTTGAAACGGGTTTTATTTCAAAGTTGTTAATTTCTATCAAACTTTTAATATTGATAAAGATGGTTAAAACTAATATAACTAGGGATGTTCTTCGGGTGGGTCTTTGTTGCGGGTTTCAGGTTTTTCGGGTCTGGTTCGGGTTTCTGGCTGGAAAAAGTGACCTGTTAATTGACCCATTTAAAGTCAGACTGTTAGTTTGGGTTATTCGGGTTCAGGATAGTTCATAGTTGTCAATAGTGGTGATAGCGGGTGCTATAGCGCGCTACGTAGCGATGCAGCTATAGGCCGCTATATACTAAATATCGGTCATTTAGCGTGATTATAGCGGTATTTAGGGTTTTTTTTATTTTTATTTTATTTTTTAATATAAAAAATTGTAGAAACCTATTTTTAAGGCTTGCTTATCGACCAAACAGTGGGCCTTCCACAAGTTCCACCGTAAAAGCTTATTTTGTGAATATAAACCCTAATTATTTGCTTAAATTTTTTACTCCTTTATCGCTAAATATGAAATAGCTGTCGCTATTCGCTATGTAGCATATAGGTGACCCGTCGCTATTTACCGCTATTCGCTATTGACAACTATGGGATAGTTCAAGTCAGGTTGTTCGGTTTTCAGATTTAGATGTAGAATAAATAAAAAAAGGTGATTTCCCCAAAATTATCGTCAAAATTCATCATGCTACTGAAAAAAGATCATCAAAATTCAAGCATCATTGTACAATATGATAATCCCAAAACTTTATATTCAGTTACTAAAGACTCCAAACCAAAACATGTTTATTAAACAAAAAAAAAGACAATAAATGTTCGGGTTTTGGGTTTCGGGTCGGGTATTTCAGGTTTTTTTCTCTAGGAAACAATGGCCCGATAACCGGCCCATTTAAGGCTCAGGTTCGGTTCATTCGGGTTCAGGTTTTTCGGTGTTCTCTAATTTCGGTTCATGTGGCTTAAAATTCGCGTCGGGTTTTAGGTTCCAGGTAAAAGAGACAACTCCAAGTATAATGCATATAATTAAATGTATATTCTAAGCATAAAAAAATAATAAATGTTAAACCATCAGTTCTAAATATGTCGAACTGTTAAACTGCCAAACCGGTTGACCCAGCCGATTTGGTAGGTTTAACGGTTTATGGAAACAAGATTAGAAGCCAAACTTCAAACCTCTTGCATGAAACAAGATTAATTGAGGTGCCCGGTCAAAGAAAGTCAACATAAAAGTCAGAATAGTAACTGAAGCAAAAATCATAAAAGGGGCAAATTAGTCTTTTTGACTAATTGTGAATTCTTTATTGCAATTTCAACAAAATTTGGCTTTTTTTTCTTTATCCAGGTGAAGCCGGTGCTTAACAGATTAAAGAACACATTGGTGTGTCTTGCAATATCTTTGTTCATGTCCATCGTTCTTCTTATAAACACCCAAGGCGCCCAAAAAGAGACCTTCATTACTTCTGGTGTAGAAGCAGGCGGCCGGTCGGTGGCGGGCTCTTACAATGATGAGTCAGCAAGATCATTTGAACCAGAAGCGTTTTGTGGTGGATCTGAATCTTCTGATCTGTCATTGAATGATTAGAGGAACTGTAGATGAATATTTGTCACTTGATGTCACCTATGTATTTGTATAGTGCCATTTGTACAGTCTTATAATTTATATCTACATAATCATACTTCAATATTATAAAATTAGGTTGCAAATTTTATTTTATAAATATTGACTTAAAACAAGTCACCTTTTATATTGAATTTAGATGTTGATTTTTTATTACTTTAATAAAATACAATAATTAGGGATTGCTCAACTAACCAATTTAAAATCCAGAAAGGATGAAGTAAAAGTAGTTATAAAATTGATATATTACCTAATATTTCTTTATGAATGTAAACTGTAATGATAATTTCTAAATTTTGCCAGTGCATATATATTTTGTTATTCATGGTCAAGTTATTTTATAGAAGGAAAAAAATGATAATGATGAGAAAGATTTGTAGCCACATAAGAAAACCCCTAAAAATTTTCAAAATAATAAAAAAAAATCTTAACTCAAAAATTGATAAGAAAAACAAAAAAAAGTAAAAACATAAAAACATTTCCACCGTATTTCCTTTTCTCAAAAAAAAAAACAATGGAAAATGAAAAAGATCATTGTGTCTTTTTGTTTATCATTGTGTTTTGTGTGTATTTTCGTCATTGATTGTGTTTTTTTTCCTTGATATTGTGTTATATTACTTAACATTGTGTTATATTTTTTTCGGTATTGTGTTATATTTTGCGATCTATTGTGTCTTTTTTAGTTATAATTGTGTCTTTTGTTTATTTTCGTCATTATGTCTTTGATCTCGGCATTGTGTCTTTTATTTGATTTTTTTTAAACGGGAATGGCGGGGGAGACATTTTAGTTCTTTTAATTTTTTCGTTTTTTATTTATACTTTAAGTTATGATTTTTTTATTATTTTTTTGAATCTATTTTTAAGGGTTTTTTGTGTGGTCAAACAATCTTTCTCACACTTCTTATTTTTGTCTCATTTTGTATTTTACCATTGTTATCAATTCTATACTAGTTCGGAATTAGAGGAATGCTATGGTAGTACCTGTTTAAACGATGTGATAGAAAGCAACGTGCGACTTGAAGGCAACCAATATTGGATATAACAACATGCTTTTTTTAGGCATTATTTTTATGAAAATCTGACTCAAAACTCAAAAGGTTTAAAAGGTGCTGAGTTGGAATCTCATTCTAATTCTAACTAAGGATTTTGTGGTTATGGAGGATCTCACTACTTCTTATATCCACTTATCTTTCAGGAGTATATTTACGCACTTGCTCATGATCATGGTTTAAATGGATCGATTTTGTTGGAAAATGCAAGTTATAACAACAAATCCAGTTTACTAATTGTGAAACGTTTAATCATTCGAATGCATCCATTTTTGGGGCACAGCAAGAGTTTTTATTCGCCATGCTACAGGAGAACCAGGAATGGAAAGCTTGAAGTCAATAAATGTTAACTTATAATAGATGTTAAGATAAAACATGCTGATACTTATTTATTGACTTGTTAGTCCCAGGGGTATACCTTAACGCTCAGGGTGTTAAAGTTGAGTTGACAAGGGTTAACCAGTGACATATCACTTCTTTCATAGGTAAATGAGCGATAAATGCAATGTGAGTTAAACTGTTAACGAGTTTTAAAATCCTCTACACACATAATAACAATTTAAGAATCTATTTTACATTAAATAAAGAGAGGTAAGTGGAGTTAAATAAGTTCCTTATAATGAGATGAAATAAAATGGTATAAAGTATGTGATGTGATGTCTATATGAAATTAAGGAGCAGAATATATACACCATAACTTTACAATAGTTGATTAGTTGGTGCGTCCATGGTCATTAAGCCTGACGTTCTTTATTTTAAACACTTGTTAAAACTTATAACACCACTTTGAGATTTTAAGAAAGATAAATTGACATGTTTAATAATCTTGTGAATGATTCTTTTAAGTTCTATTTAAAATTGTTTTATGTTTTCTTAGACCTGTTTATTTTTATCATCCATGACAAGTATGGCTAAACAAATTTGAAGCATGTGAATAATTTAGTAAAGACAATACATTTTTTTAATACCTTGAAAAAAAACTCTAATAACATATCACGGATTTGAGATCTTAGTATCAAGTTCGAAACCTGACTTAAAGGGTTTTCTTATAGTGGCGGGTTTTCTTCTTGATGATGTCCTTGGGTGAGTCATGTTTGGAGTATCAAAATCAGTGAAACGGTTGACATCCAGTCTCATGAACCCTCACTTTGGTATTGAGGGTAATTCCAAACGCTGTTAAAAATATATAAATAAAACAAAGTACATAATACAATTATCCTTTGTATGTTTTTGTTTTCGAAAAGAGTCGATTACAACTCCATTCGTGACAAGTTCTTTTTGACGCCGCTACAAGTTACATAGACATTAAAAAAAGTTCAGAAATTTGATTATGAAAATTTGATTTTACAATCTTCATTGTCGAAACCTAGTTGTTACGATTGTAGCGGGCAAACTAATGTTGGCTTTAATAGTCGACAAACCAAAGGTAAAAAAGTTAAAAGACTTTATTCTGTTTCCACCATCACTCTAGCAAGATTGGTGCCATTTAAGCTAGCAAATTTTTCATATATTTGCACACGATTAATGTGCAAGTCAACATCACACACAAGAGCAAATTTTTCCCACACTAACAAAATCGTATGGATAAAACTCACACAATCTTATTAACTTTGGTACGTAAAACTTAGAATATGAGTCATATGGGTTGAAGGCAGTCATGTTGAAGCTTCTATAGTTGAGTTAGAGAGCACAACATGTTGCTCAACAATGGTTATTAATTTAAAACACCACACACCCTTTCTCCGCATTTCGGAACAATTCCTTCAAGCCCAACTAGCAAGGTCTCAAACCTATACTATTTTCTTAAATATAGCCAACAGATTAGGTCTCCAACTATTGAGCACGGACATGAAAGTTCAAAGTGTCACACCCCGACCAAAGGCGGCGAAACATGTCGAGGTGCAACGGATTGCTCATGAACACAAGACACTATTAACGTGACAATATTTAAACAACTCATTAATTTTATTCAATCACAAAAGGTCAAAAGTAATACATCTTGTTCATACATAACAACACCAAATATAATAATTTAATTGTTCGTTCTTCTAATAACTTAAACGGTCTCAAAATAAAATAGCATCTTCGAACTCCAATCAACCAATAATCAAACCTGTAACAATGCATAAATAATATTTGTCAACACATATGTTGGTGAGCAATTTCATAGTTTTTGAGTATATATAATATGAGGCGAAATCCACAAACGTATATGAGACTATAAATAAAAGCAACAATTGCGGTATATAAATCATAAGTAAATGAGGATCATTTCTAATCGATAACAACCGACATACTCGGATAATGAGACCGTATTCTACTAGCACAAGGCTAAAGTAGTTAGGGGTGCGCATGACCATACTTATTGAGGCTCCACAACAACATATAAATAAACACTCGTGCACGTAAAGCATATGAAACATATAACACACAATAAAACAAGTATTCTAGTATCATACATCCTAGAGTTTGTGGTTTGAGGATAGAGTATTATAAATCATTCTTGTTGTGAATAAGTATGCATGTTACCCCCAAAGTATAAAAATGAAAACGGGGGATGAAATGTACTCACGTGAAATAAGTAACTTGAAGGATAGTTTGCGATAAAACGGTGAAGGCTAAGTTCAACGGGCAAGACCTAGATTAAAAAGAGTCTTGAGTTAGTAGATGGTTTTAAAAGCTTTAAAGTAAAATAACTTGACAAGTAAAATAAATAATTAAAGTTTTAGAGTTAAAGTGTTAATACATAAGAATTAAAGTAATGGTTTTAGAAAGTAAGTTTACTCGAAATCGGGTCTCGGTATTCTATTCATTAGTTTTTACTTAACCTTTGTTAAGTAAATATTTGGGTATAAATTGCAATATTGCAAAGTTAAGTAGATACCTTAACGAGATTTTACGAGTATTCGGATTTGTCGGTTCAAGTCTTGATAATTGGTCAAGCTCAAATACGATATTCCAAAGTATTAAATGTTATGAGATAACTCAATGAAATCAACGAAGCTTAATCAAGTGTGTAGTTATGTTAAGAAGAACCTCGACGTCCGTCAAACGGGTGTTTGGTTTTGTCAGTCCAACCTTATTATAAGATCACGTTGGATCCGACATACCAAGTATTTTGAGAAAACAAGTTAAAATTTGTCTATAATATAGTTTTTGAAGAAAATGAGATTCGGTGGCCCAAAACACACTTGTGTGTCTTAAACGAGTGAACTCGGTTTAGTTCGGTCTTGGTTCGGTCCTTGACTCGGAATAAAACCGAGGATGGTTGCCACATATCCAATACCATAGAACTTTAATAAAATTATTTAGAAATGATGATACTCAAGTTTACATACAACATGTTAAGATAAAGTGTTTAAACAAGAGTTCGGTTTCGGTTCGGTCCTTGACTCAGAATAAAACCGAGGATGGTTGCCACATATACAATACCATAGAACTCATTAAAATAAACTTAAAAATAATAATACTCAAATCTTTCATACAATATGTTAACAATAAAGTATTAAACAAAAGTTCAGTTTTGGTTCGGCTCTTGACTCGGGATGAAACCGAAAATGGTGGCCACATACCCAATACCATGGAACTATTAAAAAATGATTTGGAAATTAAAGTTAAGTAAGGACTAAACAATATTAATAAGCATAAACAAAATTAAAGCATAACTTAAAGTATTTATCAAGGACTATAATAGTCCTCTATGTAGCACGACACTTCAACTGACCGTGACCGGAGAAGTGAAAGCCGAAGAATACAAGGGGTGTATATTATATATATGTTGCAACATCAAGCTTTAAGTAACAAGAATTAGTTAGAAAACAAGGATTAGTATTAGTTTAACCTTGAAGAGTCAAACTATAAGAACTTGAATAATGGATACTTGGATCTTAGATTGAGAGAGAATTTGAAGAAGAAAGAACAACCAAAATGGTGCATGGGACATTGCTTTTATAGTGGTAGAAGTATGGTTTATTCATATGGGGTAAAATTGCATGTGATTGGTTGTCAAACAAGCTTTTGATAATTGACAATAATAGTCCCTAAAGTTTGTTTTAAGTCGTTTTTCATCATAAAGAGGTGTTTTAACGTACCGAAAATGATGTTTTCTTGATCCGACATTTGTGAAACATAAACGAACATAAAATGTAACATTTTATTAATAACGACGAATCCGAAAGATCAAAATGGGTCGGGTTTTTGATACAAATATAGATGCAAGTTAAACCGAAAAATGACAAATATTACACAAAGTTTACCATTACCCCTCACAATCAACTTCAACCTTGTTCCATAAACCAACCAATCAAGGTTCCTCATAAAAAGGACCTCGTTTCAAGTATTCATATAATATTCCATATTCTAGCATGTAACATAAGTCTATATTTGTAACCATACATGGAATATTAACATTACCCATTATAAAACCAAGGCAAATCACACATCAGTCATAAACATAAGTATTCTTGGTTTATAAGAAGTGTTTTTCCTTTTAAGTCATCAACGCGTTTTGGTCTTAGTTGGCTGTAGAGCAGATGTTAACTCCACAAATAAGCATGCTCAGATATGAGTAGTACTATGATGAGCGACCTCCTTGAAGTCTCAATCAGAGCAACAAACAAGCAAATTCGTGAGTTCCTAGATGAGCAATTTATCATGTTAAAAAACAAACAACATTGATGGTAGGAAGGCCAAATGTTACAATCACTTTCCTAAGGTTGCCTAATCACCCGGCCACTTTTGTTGTCGATCACCCGTATGCAAAGATCATGCCACCCCTTCACCCCTATCATCCTCTTGCATCGTTGTCATTGTCTTCTTCTCCCTCTTAAGGTTTTCATGGATAACCTCATAACCATATGTTTTCTTTTATTTATTTTAAACTTTTTCATTTTATGTTAACTAACAACTCATCTATAGTTTAGACACCTTAACTTTAAATATTAAATATTTGGTCATTCTATAGCATTTCCAGTCACAGAATTCGCTAAACAAGCCACATATTTGACTATTTCGTCCTGGAACATTTTGTTCCCAAACGAAATCGCTAACGATCCAAATCACTATGAAATCGCGACTTGTTGTGACCAGTTCGTCATTCCAAATCGATGGTGAAATCGATTTCAATTAATTGGTTCGTTGTTCTAAATTGATGGAGAAATCAATTTTAATTGACCTGATTCGTCGTTCTTCTATTGCTGATAATGCCAATTAATATAATCGATCCAAAAATTTTGGGTGGAAAATTAGGAAACTCTTTAATTCTTGTTTTAATTCTCGTTTCCAATTACTACTGGGTTCCAAAATCCAAAGATAGTCAATAAATTAGGGCAATTGATATTATACATAACCAATTGGAGTAATTTATAATTTTAGTATCTATGCCCTACTCTTTTTCTTCAAACATATAATCATTATAGCAATTTTTATTATAGAATTCATATGTTGAAATTTGGTAATTTTGTACTATGTTATGGTAAACTGAATTTGGTAAATTCTGTTTTTAAATTGGGAACATCGAACCGATTCATAGTATATTGTACCAAGCTGTACCGAAATGAGCCCACCCTTACGTACCGAATACGCCTCCACTAGCGAATTGTGTTCCCGTTCCTCCTTGGTGCGAACCGCGAACTATATGACTATGAGCATTTCAAACCACACTTGGATAGACATCATGCATAGCAAACTTCCTAGCAATGTATATTTCAACACAATTATTATCAAAAACTAACATATATTTTCATCATTAAGTTTTTTGAGTGATATAGAAACATAAATAATAATAATAATAAATAAATAATCTGGTGTCCATCCTCCTCCTCCTCCTCCAAGTAGTTTGCTGTATGGGTCCCACTCGTCTTCTCTCTTCCACTATCATCAACCCAACCCCTCACTGAAACGAAACAAAACCGACACAAATCCACACACACATCCGTACGCCGGCCCGCGGATCCCTCCGTCGCCGCCGTCCGTAGGATGAAACCGTCGCTCCACCGTCTGTGTATTCTCTTATTATTGTTTTCCACTCTCGTTCTCTCCGCCGCAGATATTCAGCCGGACCTTGTTGTTAACGCCACCGTCAATGCCACCGACAGAGACCGCACCTTCGCCGGCATGATTGATCGTGCTCTCGAGAAGGAGTTCACTGAGAATGATCAGAACCAAGGTTACCTTATTATTTTTAGATCTGCCTGCTGGCTGCTTTTATTTTATTTAATCTAATTAGGGTTTTGTTTTTTTTAATGTGCATTTTAGAGCAACTGAATTGAATTGAATAGATCAGGTGTTGTTATTGACTAATTGAATTGAATTGGTTTCTACTTGGAAATTTATTTATTAATTAGTTTGCCACAATGTTGGACATCCTTGCTCTGCTAGTTGAAGTTTGACTTCTGGATCTGTCTTATTCTTATTTTACTTCAATTTCAACATTCATGTTCATTTAAAGTTTAATAATGTACTTGCATGATTTGTTTCTTGAAAAGTATCTGTGTTTGAAATGGAGATCCAAGTTGTTTATGGAAAGTAATTTAGTAGTACACATCCTATCTGTAAATATTTTAATAAAGATTTAATAGCTGTATCTTGTGGAAAGATTTTGTCTATATTGTTTTCATAATTTTTGTTCTTTTGGGCTGGCTTAGTTACTTGGATGCCAAAAAGATAAAAGAAATTCTGGAATAAGTAAAAGAGATGTTGCAACTCCAACATATTTTCTGTAATACCATCATTCCAATGGATCTTTACTAAAATCACTAGATCCTCAATATTTTATCACAGACTTGATTCTTAATACCCTTTTTGTCTTCACAGCCAGTTCTATTCCTTTTATGGATAAAGCTTCGCTTGTTTTGTGTAGTTGATCTTTCGTTAGATCTGTGATTACACTGGCAACATATGAATATAAGTGATTAACATGCTATTATTAGTTTCTGTTTTACTTCTAAAAATATAGACAGAAATTTTGAAGTTTATTATGCATGTTTCTTGATTTTTAATATATGCACATGCGTTGAATTTTCAGAGAATGATGCAGGCAGCTTCAATAACAGTGTTGCTGGACAACAGGTTAGTGCCATTAGGTTTTATAGTCTTAGATGAATGAATACACTTAGATACTGCTCTTTATAACATTTCATTATAATGAGGGAATAAAAGTTTGATTTTCTGATTAATGGAGTTCATATATTATACTTGCTTTACATTTGTTTTTACCAGGCTGTATTGGAAACTGTTGCTAGGGTTAAATCGAAGAAAAATGACACAAAGGACGATAAGTATGGGCTCTTATTTATTTATAACTGAATTCTGTGATGTTTTATATAAATCATGTTACGTTTTCTGTACAGAAGACACAAGTTATACATTATTAGTTATTGATAATATACTAACATTGAAGACAAATGTTGTAGGTCCTTTCAACTTCATCATGTTTTTAATATTGATAACGATAATGGAGCAGAAGAGACACCAACACTAATTGATAGAAAGGTAAAATAACTAAAATCTTAATGTAATTTATTAGCGTCACGCACTAACGTGTTCTCACTTTTTATTCAGGATAATGTTTTTATAATATCCAATTTCAAATCAAAGTATCCTGTGCTACAGTTAGACTTGAGGTAATGTTTAAGAGATTTCTCTGTCTTCCAATCATTATTATGTTACCAAAATAATTTTATTAAATCGTCCAAGCAATTAATAATGTAGTGAATTTACAGGTTAATTTCCGACCTTGTTGTTGTCATTGTATCTGCCACCTGTGGTGGCATTGCCTTCGCGTGTGCTGGACAGCCGGTATGAACAATATTTGATTTTTTGTTTTTGTTTACCCTTTTAGTTATAAAAATGACTCATTTATTATGTGTAATTTTTTTTTGCTTTAACAGGTTATTACGGGATATTTGCTGGCAGGATCTATTGTTGGGCCTGGTGGGCTGGATGTAGTCAGTGAACTGGTTCAAGTATGCCACTTTGTATCAAAGTCTGACATGATAATACAATGTTGAAGTTGTGTTAAATTTGGGAAGATGATCAACATTTATATGTTTAAATGCAGGTAGAGACAGTAGCACAATTTGGTGTAATTTTTCTTCTTTTTGCTTTAGGGCTTGAGTTCTCTATGGCAAAGGTTAGATTCATAATTAAAACTTACATTTATGTGATATTTTGTCAATGCAAGATGTTAAACTCAGATTAATTGTTTGAAAATTTTAGCTTAAAGTTGTTCGAGCTGTTGCAGTTCTTGGAGGACTGCTTCAAAGTTTCTTATTTATGTGTGTATGTGGAATCACAGCCTCGGTAAGATGATGCTTTAGTCTTCTAATTATTTAATTATCTTATTTTTATATATTTTTATATTAGCCGTTGCATAGTATTTTGTGTCTTTAATTGGATGACATTTACAGTTATGTGGCGGTAAATCTTCTGAGGGTGTTTTTGTTGGTGTGCTTCTTTCAATGTCTTCAACAGCAGTGGTAAGACTATGTTTGACTTTTTTGCATGAAATTCGATGACCTTTCGTGAAGTTCTAGCTTAATTATATGCTGTGCAATTTTTATTATGCAGGTTCTAAAGTTTTTGATGGAGAAGAACAGTGTCAATGCCCTTCATGGACAAGTTACTATTGGGACCCTCATCTTACAGGTACTTGCCATTTCCTCTTTTAATTTTATCTTTACTTACACATCGTGAGAAAATTAAAGTCTGTTCTATCTTCTTTCTATTACAGGATTGTGCGGTTGGTTTATTGTTTGCTCTTCTTCCGGTTCTTGGTGGAACTTCAGGTGTTTTACAAGGAGTAATATCCATGACTAAATCGTAAGTTTCTGATATTTTGATTATATTATTTATTTAGTTATATAGTATATTCAATTTTTTAAAATGAAAATGTGTAACTTTTAGTGGTTAACGCTAAATCTACTTGATGAATCTTGGAGATTTCTGTTGATTTCAACATCATACTGATTCTTAGTTAGTCAGGCTGGTGGCGTTGCTTGGATTTTTGGCAGCTTTATCAATATTATCAAGAACGGGCTTACCTTGGTTCCTTAAGCTGATGATAAACCTCTCATCACAGGTTTGAAATCATTCAAACTCTTTGAAAATATTAACTGAAAATATTAACTGAAAATATGGTTACATTATTAAATGTATGTGCAGACTAATGAACTGTATCAGTTGGCATCTGTTGCATTTTGCCTTCTGGTAGCCTGGGTTCGTGTTTCTTCCTGACACTTTTAATCTTCACTGAATTTTTTGTTTCATTGCTAGATTTGGCTGATTAAAATTGAACAAAGGATTAGTTTCATATATACACCAAAACAAAAAATATCATATATACCCAACTTTAATGAATTTTTTACTAAATGACCATTCTACACCTTTCCATTATATTTGTCTGAACACCACTTTTTATTTGGATTTTGATTGACATCGATAGGCAAGAAGGGCTTATATGAAATTTTAAAGTATTTTTGAAAAAATGGGTAAAAAATTTATAGGCTATAGACGGGTATACTTGATATTTTAGCACATTGTAAGGTCATATATGATATTTTTAGTTTTGCATATGTTATTTTTCAAATTTTGTAGGGGTAATATGAATTTGACCCTTAAAACAAATTTTGTATGATGTAATTTCAGTCTAGTGATAAGCTGGGATTAAGTTTAGAACTGGGTTCGTTTGCTGCTGGAGTTATGATATCAACAACCGATCTTGCTCAACATACACTTGAACAAGTAAACCTTTTTTACTGTACCAGTATATAATATGCAGAAAGACAGTTAGATTGAAGTTTATATTGATGCAGGTCGAACCGATACGCAATTTCTTTGCTGCTTTATTTCTTGCAAGCATTGGAATGCTGATTCATGTTCATTTTCTGTGGAACCACATTGATATCCTGTTAGCCTCGGTTCTGTTGGTTGTTATTGCCAAGACAGTTGTCATTTCTGTAGTTGTCAAAGGTTTTGGCTACAACAACAAAACTTCAGTTCTTGTAAGATCGATTTCCTGCCTTTTCTATAATAGTTAAGAGTTCGCAAACACTTGGTGCAACTAGAAGTATGTTAGAAGGAAACTGGTCAACTAGGTCAATATTTGGGTCTTTCTAATTTCTGCGTATAGTAAATAATTTGGCCTGTAAACAAACTCAACGTTCAGTAAAAAGTTAATGAACCGTGCGGCGGAAAGTTTGTTTATTTAATAAACAAATGGACATAAACAAATTTTTTTGTTCATTTAGTTAAATTAATGAATATGAACACATTCATTGTTCGTTCATTTATGTTCGTGAACGTTCGATTCCTTTAAGTTCGTTCATTTGTAGTTGACAGTTTATGTTAGTTTAAGCTTGTTCATTAATGTCCGTCAATATATAAATTTAAAATTTTCTGGCCCATTACAACTTACTCTACTTCTAATAACTTTTTAGGCCCAACATCACATACTTTTAAGTGGTTTTAGCTCAGTTATGTTTGTTTATCTATGCGCATTTATGTCTATTCGTTTACGTCTGTGAACTATTTGTTTATACGGTTACTGAGCGAACTTAAACCAACACGAACAGGTTCATTTTCTTAGGAAACGAACACAAACAAGAAAACCTTTTCGCTTCATTGTTCGTCTTCGATCGTTCGATTTCTTTACAGGCCTGATAATAATAATGTGTTATGCAGGTTGGGATGTCTTTAGCACAAATAGGAGAGTTTGCTTTTGTTCTTCTCAGCCGTGCTTCTAATCTTCGTCTAGTTGAGGTTTTTTAGCACGCCTTTTTTAACATCACTTTCTTGTTTGGTTTGGGGACAAATACGGTTGATAAAAATTGGTTTAATTTATTGGTATTCATATCTTAATACATTATAATTCGTTTTACCTTTCAGGGGAAGCTGTACATGCTGCTTCTTGGAACCACTGCTCTTAGTCTGGTAATAACACGAAAACTGTAATTTTTTTGCAGTGATGATAGTTTTATAAATGAAAGTACATACAATCGAATTTGGCGGGTCACTAACAAAAGCGTGTTTGTAGGTGACAACCCCATTACTTTTCAAGATAATACCAGCTGTAGTGCATCTTGGTGTTCTGTTACGTTGGTTCACTCCCGATAGTCAAACTGAGGTCAACCATTTTTTTAATACACACATCAATTATCTTGTTTATTTGATTATTAAAGAGCTTAGATCAGTTTGTAAATTGAATATAACAGATGGGATTCAAAGTAGACGGGCTACGTTCCGATAGTGCAAAACAACGTATCGCGTTAATTGCCAAGGATCTTTTGATCCATGAAGGTTAATTACAGACGGGTAAAAATGTCTGTTTTTCAAGTATAGTCAAGAATATGAATCGGGTGACAGCGTGCGTGTCTTTTTGCAATTTTCGGAAACCAGTTTTTCTCAGAATGGGGAAACGGGTGTCAGGGTTAATCTAACCGATAGGTGACTAACAGGTGTGAAGCTTCTTGTTTGTTGGTTTGTAATGTAACATAGTTGTATGTACACGGGGTGAGAACAAGAAGAGTGGGTTTTCTGTAATTTTTGAAGGGTCGATTCTTTGTTATAGTTGTAATCGTTGCTTAAATCTACCACATTTTCATATTAATCTTGTGAGTTGCCTTGACTTTTAAAGTAGTATGGACTCTGATCTTGTTTGTGTTCTTTTGGTTCAAAGTGAATGTGTTTTGGGTTCAATTGTTTACTTTTATTTCGTGTCTACCTAATAACCTATCGGGTTTATTTTTTATTTATTTGAATCGAGTTATTCATTCATTTTTGGTTTGTTTTTTATGTGAATAGCGACTAACCTAGCATCAAAATATGGTTATGGTTATACCAATAAGGCAATAACCCAATGGTTCAAAATTTAAATTGTTGTAATGTTTAGATTATGATGGCTTTAGCGAGCAGGACGAGATAGTAATAGCTCAAGCTTGAAGTTAAACGAGCTGTCTTGGCTCAAGAACTCTTAACAAGCTGAAATTTGAGCTTCTATCAGATTTTCCATTTATAAAAGTTCTTTGTTCTTGTACATATAGATAAATGTCACCAACAAAATGAGAGAATTTATGGTACATATCAATAGATTTAAGGGAAAAAAGACGACCCTGACTTTATTCAGCTCATAAAATTTGGCCTTCCTAAATTGCCTACATTGATTGAATGGTGAATGAATAACCTCACCTTGGTTCGTTTGTTTTACAAACGAGCCGATTTCGAGCAAGCTTTTTCTAAGCTAGTTCCTAAACGAATTTTCAGCCGAGAGTTATATATATATTGAAAAGGATCTTGTAAATTTTCAGTTTTTATACTTTTGTCACAATACTTTCGAATATATACTTTTCGGCTCCTCAATTTTATTTACAAACTTTTGGTTCATTAAACTTTGCTATAAAAGTTTCACATATATACTTTTTGGATCATCAACTTTAGCTTCACATATATACTTTTTTGCCTTTAACTTTAGTAATGAAACTTTTGTCATAAAACTTTAACCGTAACAAATTAAATCAATAGACTTAAGAATTATAATTATAGTGCTTCCAACGTACAAATTAGAATAACCCAATCTCGGGATGTACATTATTGATTGCTGTTTCAAATCAGAAGGGATCATGCTAAAAATAATGATTGGTTAATTTAGTGACAAAAGTTGCAGCAATTTTGACAGATAAGGCACACTCCAAACCAAACCATATCATATATTTCTGTGTGCCTCACAAAACCAAAGCCAACAACATTTCTTTTGTCTAAATACTTTTATCAAATATTAAATATGCTTAAAAATTTTATATTTATGTTGAGAAAAAAGCGGTATTGTTTGTCAGAATAAAAGCATTCTCCACCCGTTTCATAAAAATATGTAAGGAAAATTGTAATTTATATGATATGATTATAAGTGATTGTGAGTAGAAAATAGTATAAATGCTATATATAAAAGTTAAATTTGAGGTTTTATTGTACATAACATATAATCTTTTAATATTTTCTAAAAGTGGTTGTCAGTGAAGGAATGAGAAAATATAATGATAAATGTATTAAAAAATATTATTTAATTAAACATGAGATAGAAAAATACAGTGATTTTTATTATAATTATATGATATATATGAATATATGATATAAAATAGGCTAAGAATGCTCTAAACGACACTGAACCTACAGCAGGTTTTAAAATACAGAAGTTGATTGTAAATGTTTCTTATTTCTATCTGTTTATTACTTTGTGCGAAATCATGATTATAAAAAGGTTGATTTATTTAGGTATATTTGGAAAACTTTTTACTTTTTTTTAAGCTTAAACTTAGATTCTTTATGGTCTACAAATTCCATTATTAAATATTGTTCATATGACATGGAAAGAAAACAGGCAATAAGTCGTGTCTCTAGTCGTTTTTTAATAGCAACGCTAAGTTGTTAAAAAATAACATTCATAAAATGTGAGATCATAACATTATTATTCATGAGCTAGAAAATTTTGGACCATTTCTTGATTTGTGTCTATCATTCTTTTACATGGACCATGCTAATATTTTGTGAGGCCGTCCGACTTTGAGGGAAGGCGTGGGGCCATCTAACTTCTCTTCTCTCTCTCTCTCACTCACTCACATACACACACACATATATATATATACGTATATAATGGGCAACAAACCACAACGGTGCGCTATGAAAAGGGACAACAAACTTACGTGGCTATAATGTGGCTATGATGTGGCACCGTGGAGGGGCTTTAAAACCCCTTTCATAGTAAACAGTCTTAATGGTGAGTCTCATGACCTTTTTTTTATATAATTTAGGGACATGACATACACAAAACTGTCTAATTGTTAATTTTATGTAAACATGAGTTAATCGAAGCCCTTAAGGTTTTTACCTTACATATCTATAATCATTAACTGTGGTTTTAACGGAGTAATATGTGGGTAGTACTATCAAGATTAATCCACCACTCATGGTTAGTTGCTCTAACTGACGTTGAATAGGTGCATATAATCCAACAATTACACCGCGGAGGCACGAGGGCTGGCAAAGCAACAATAGATTTAGGTATAAATATTGGCTCATGCGTCATCATATTAATTTGTATTCTTAGCAAATCAACAAAGGATCATGCGTTACATGTTTTATACATTTACCATTTACCATTTATATTTCAACATTTCCAACAACTAATTTAGGTTGTGTCATTTAAACATGTGAATACATCAATTTTATGTTCTTGCTGTTTTTAAGTATATGTTTTTCGGGTAATTAATCATCAAGAAGAATGTGGGTTGTCCAGCATTGCATTTGGATTACTATCTTTTGGAGACTTCACCTTTATAACTTAAACATGGGTTGGTTCATAGTTGAGAAATCTCAATGTTTTGGGTCTAAGACAAGTTAGTATTTGAAACTCTAAAAACGACTTGATTTATACATGTTAAACAATTTGATAATCTATAAATGTAATGTTTGCGTTAATCAACTATTATGATTATTCAAGTTTGTTGCACAACGGTGTTTCCACCCTGATGGGGATTGGGGTGTGGCACATGTCATTGCTTTGTGTCACATAAGTATACAATGTCATCAAAAATCTAACGGGATTAGCTTTCAGTTTAGTAAGGATTATTGGATGAATTTATGTTGAAAGTTGGAGTTGCTAGAAAACACGTCTTTAGTTTGGATTAACCCCGAACAATAGATCAAAGTTGAGATTATAAAAATTTAATAACCTATTTATCAATAATGATAAATTAAAATTATGGGGAATGTTCATGTACATTTTAATCTTAACATGAGAACGTTGAAAATAATACCAACTTATAAAAAAATGAGAATTTAAGAAACAATACCAATCTATATAAACAATGATTTATAATAACAAATAAAAAAACCTAAAAATTACAACAAAAGAATCAAAATCAAGAACAAAATAATAACAACAAATACTAGCAGATACTGATAAAATCTTACTGTTTTCATGTTAAGAATAAAATATATTTGATCATGTTTTTTAAAATTAATGAGTTTTAACAATTACATGTTTCTAAATTATAGATTATATAGACCTTTTTGAAACTTTTTTTAATTAATGTGTATTTAAAATAAGAAATATAACAAGTTGCAACTTTCAGTGATTCCTAGTTCAAGTTAAGTGTGTGCATGAAATCGAAAAAACTGACTTGAAATCAAAAAACCGAAAAAACCAAACCGAATTAGAAACCGACGGTTCGGTTTTGAGTTTTATTAAAAACCGCAATATTGGTTTTGGTGCGGTTTTGTGTTTTGTGAATAACCGAAAAAACCGAACCGAACCAAAATAACCAAAAAAGCCGTAATAACCGAACAAAACCGCAACCATTATAACCGAACCAACCTATAACTATTTGTATAATTATACATGTGATTAATAATAATAATAATAATAATAACAACAACAATAACAAATAATATTACTCTATTATATTTAATTTTAGGCCAGGGGAATTCCAAAAGCCCATGACCTGTTGTACCGCTCACCCACAAAAAACCTTAGTTGTTAAGTGGTAGTGTACATACGTAGTTGGCAGAATGCAGAAGAGAAGACGACAAGATGGTACTTCTGACTTCTGAGTTCATCTATAATTCTAGTCGACAAAAGGTATGTGAGCGGGTGTTCATTAGCATTACGGTTTCATCTTTTGTTCATGGTTTGTTTGTTAATATAATATGAAGAAATCAAACACACATATATTGTTTATCACGGTTTGCTACTGTAGTATAATTGCAATGAAGTAGCTCACATGTGATTCTCGAATTATTCAAGTTTGTGTCGGTTAGCTTGTTATATTAATTTTTATCGTCATCCTTTGATACTTGTGTGCTAACTATAGATCAAATTTTGTTTTTAATTTACTCATTAATGTTGCAGATGGAATCGTCAAGTGGCAAGACTGATGGTTAATGTTGAGGAAGAAAAGGTTGAGGAACCGGTCACTATTGTTGAAGACGAGACAATTAATGAAAAATCAACAAGGTTCCAGTCATTTGTATGAGAACATATGGCTATAGATAAAAAGACTAAAAAGGCAAGGTGTTCATATTGTAACCGATTGTTTCAATCCCGAAATGGTACAAGTGCTATGACAACTCATTTAAGAAATGTGTGCAAGAGGTCACCGATTTATAAGAAGGTGGATACAAAGATTTCTCACACGATTTGTTGAGCTAATTTTTGGTTGAATCGTTTATGTTTTATTCAATTGAATATTTATTTTTATATTTAACGTTTGTTATTGAATTTATGATATTTTATTTATAATTTTGAATGCACACACCTTTTTTAGCTCTCAATATTCTATGTATAAATAAACACTATTTTGTTAATCATTTATTTTTTTTAAAAATATTAAGCCCAATCAATATCTCGGGTCAAACTTTTTTGCCCCAAAATACGAGTAGAAAATCCGAAAAAACCGCATTCAAAGCATAACTGAACCCGAAAACCGAAACCGAATGGTTTTGAATAATCGAAAAACCTAAAGTTTGGTTTTAGTTCAAAACCGCACCATACACACCTCTAGTTCAAGTGATTAATGTAAGACCAGTTACATGCCAGTCATTCAAGTTTTGATAAAAAAACACTAGTCGTAAATGTTTCTCTTATCTATATGATATCAAATGAGCAACTGACTTTGAGATGCATTTTTTTAAAGTAGTCAACACATGAATACATGTGACGCAAACAACAACTTAGAGGATAAAATTTGACTTTGTATGCTTGTCATCCATCATCCCAACAAACTAAAATAAATGACATTTTTTGGTTGAAGTTACAAAAAAATCCTACACCTAGATTACGTCACGTATGTCATTGATAACTTTCTTCTTTCTTTTGGATCACAACTTTGGCGGGATAAACATCTTTTTTTACTGTTTTTTATTTGTTAAAAATTCCACCCTCCCGTAATATGACAGCAGTTAGACGAATGCTTGAATGACAATATCAGAAACTGTGGAAAAAATAAAGATTATCAAAGTTGTGGTCATGGCGACGACAAGGAACTTGTGGAAAAGGGAACAATACCATCAGTCCATCATTGAGAACTTCAAGTATATTTCAATATTATTGAACTAATCAAAGAAGATGTTACAATTTAGCTAAAATATAGAGCCAGATCATCCATTAATGTGCAATTTGTAAGTTCTCCATGTAACTTTTGCTTATCTTATGAGCTTGGACCGTTAGGTTTAATAAAATGTCGTTTCAGAAAAAAAAAAAAACAAAAGTTTATAAAAAAAGCATTATATTAATTTAAAAAACCAACATTATGAAAACGTAACAAAGTTTACGCAGATTACCATTCTATATAATGTGTTAAGTTATCCTACACGTACATTCTCCTAATTTTATGAAGGGAACAAAGACGTAATCAATCGCAAAATATTATACATTGCTGAGCAAAAACCCTAATGTTGAGTAACATAACACAATGTCAAGGAAAAAAAAGACACAATGTTAAAAATAAAAGAAAAAAAAACAATGATAATAAAAAGATATGAAAAAAAATTCTAAAATCTATAAGTTAGAAATCGAAAAGTGAAAACCTAAAATCTTATATAGTAGAGTTCGAGGAAATGATTCTAATGCCGATAGTTTTAGTTCAATCAGAGTCTATTTGATACCATTTCTACGACTTTCTAATTTAAAAGACCACGTTTCTAAACTTCAAACATCTAATTACCTATACTATTAAATCAATTGAGTTTGTGTCCACATGCCTTCTTTCTATTGGTCTAATACAATCTTTCCATTTATATCAACCACTTCTCTATTTTTCTTGACAATAAAATAATTCTAAAACAAAATAAATTACTTAAACAACCCATATATTATTGGATTACCCGCAACCCGACTACCATACCCGTTTTTAAATCCCTGATTCAATAATGGTGCCTTCAATAAACGGAAACGATTTTTACCCCAACATCCCAAACCAACTACCCCATCTTTCGCGCAGCCATCCTCCTCCACAGTTCTCTTCCCTGATTTCATCGATTCGGGTTGCCTTTGTTCACCATCGATGAACATGTTCACCATTGGCGCATTTCATCTAGATCATGTCGCCTTAGCGTTGACTCTGTTCACAATCGATGAACCTTACTTCGGGTCACTTAAAGCATCATGTATTAGATTCTATCTACTATTGTTATTTTATTTCTCAAGTTTTGGTATTTTGATTCACATGAAACGATTTTGAGCACATCAATTTTGGTTTACGTGTGGTAGTATCCGATTGTCTCTGCATATGTTTAGTGTTACGAAATTACGGTTTTAGTGTTTGTGTGTGTGCACTGCTAATTTGCTTTTCTCTATTCTTTTACTTAGGTGCTGTTTGTTTTTCAGAGGTAAAATGTCAGAAGACTGCGAAACCACATCTGCCAACATCTGTAGCAGAAGAGGTGGACCAAAACTCTGCAGTCTGCAACAAGAAGACTGTTTGTTTTTTAATAACTGCAGACTACCAAAACTATTCTAAATCTAATCTAATCTAATCTCAGAAGACATATAACAAGTTAATGTTTGATATATTAGCTAGCATTCACAGTTCAAGTAACTTCAAAGCAATTATCTTTTCCACAAACTAACGCCTAACATAGCAACAATTATCAAGTAAAATCATGAAAATGTTTATAGCATAAAAGTAACAATCAAAACACGTATTCATTACCACGAGACAAACAAACACACACTCTGGTTCAATAAGCCCTAACAATCACCAAAATCAATCAAAACATGTATTAACCACTACGAGATAGCATAATCTGGTTCAATAAACCCTAAAATCACCAAACTCAATAATAATAGAACCTACACACCAAACATCAATAGTAACAAAAGGTATGAAATTAAACCTGATATGGGGGAATAGAGGACGGCGGGGTTGCAGCGGTGGGGCGGCACTGGAGCAGTAGAGCGGCAGCGGCAGGTTGCGGCGGTGGGGCGGCGGCGCTGGAGCAGTGGAGAGATGGGGTTGCAGCGGTGGGAGAGTTGGGCGGCAGTGGAGTGACGGGTTGATGGTGGGTGAGTTGGGTGGCAGTGGAGAGGATGAGGGGATTAGGGTTTGGGAGTGTCTGATGGAATAAGAAAGATGGAAAGAAATTGGTTAGAAGAGGCGAGAAGTAACAATACCAACACTTCTGGGAGAAGAGGGCGCGCAGACGTTTTTTAATGAAACGTCTTCGGAAAAACAAACACACTGCAGAGCCCAACGTCTGCGCGCCCTCTTCTCAGTGCAGACAAAAGAGGTGGAGAAGTGCTTTTAAGGAAAAACAAACAGCACCTTAGTGGTTTTCTTAATTGGTCTTTTGGGTTGTATTTTTGGGATTTCATACTCTTTTTTAGGCCACACACAAGGTGTTCGACCAAATGTCAATTGTTTTCTTTTGAAATGTTACATTTAATTGATATAATTCAAACTAGGGTATAGGCCCATGTTACACACGAGTGAAAAATATGTCAACAAACATAATAAATTTAAACAACAAATTCAAGCAACACAAAACTTTTTCAACTTTCGGACTAAAACGTTAACAATTTACAATGTCTAGATATTAAAAGTTTAAAGTTACAATAAGTTAGTGTACACCAAAACCATTAAAAAACGTCAACAAAAGACCTAAACATGTTCTTTCATATTAAACCACCATCAACTTCTTCAAATATTCAAACAAAGAAACTCATTTTGCTTCACCACCTGAAAATAAAAAAAAAACAATATCATCCAAATTAAATATACCATAAAAATAATAACATGTTTAATAATAAAAGCCCGTGTTACACACGGATGAAAGTTATAATAAAAGTAAAAAAATATTACATGTAATACGTAATTGTGTTATATTATATAATGATTTTTATTTATGACTTTTATAATAAGTCTTTGATATATTTATACAAAGACTTGGTGTTTGATTTATTTTAAACAATACATTCATACCGATATTATTATACATGTTATGTGTACAAAAATGATAAATATAACAACATGTTGTCACATATTAAAGAATGTCTTTCTATAACGTTGGAAGAAATGAAGACGAAGACTCAAACAATAATGTAAAATTTCAATATCTTTCAATGGCTAGTAATCTATGTATCATACGCGTGAAAATTGTATATAAATATATATAGCGGCAATGATATAATAATAATAATGATAATAATAATGAATTGATAGTGTAATATTTATAAGAACAAATAATTTTACATTCATTAGAAGGTATTACGTTGTTTTTTTTATTAAAACAAAATAACACACAACAACAAACAAGTAAAATGCCAACTTAAAATATCTTTCTAACTTAAACCATGAAGCCAAAAAGATATATCAATAAAAACTACATAATGATATATGAAGTCATAAAGTCTTCTTTATTATTAAACAATCATCGAAATAGAAAGAAATCTGTTGTAATTTTGTATACTTGCAAAGAAAAAAACTAAAATCACCATAAAATCAAATTCAGTGTATTGTTAATAAGAGAAATAAAGGTCCATATACAATTCACAAACTTATAAATAAATCATAAATTTTTATATACATCCTTGGAATGAAAGAATGGATTTTATGATAAGAATCATATAGAGATAGTTATCATATTATCATACGGTTAATAATAGAAGTTGTTGACAAAATTATTACATAGTTTTTATTTATAGATGACTTAGATAAACTTTGTAAGGATGCGATCGAATTAATTGTGATGTCATTTTTTTTGTCTAAATCTGAATATTAAATTTAAATATTAAGTGTGTTAGTTTCGGTTTAATTTGAATATTCATATTTTGTCAAATTTGGTTGTGAAATGATTTATATATGAAAAATGAATACGTCTTTTTAGTTAAAAATAGTATAACTTAAAAATAACTTGTGACGACACGAATTCATACCGAACAAATTTGATACTCTTTTAAAATTAAAACAACCCGTTTTGAAATAATTACAAAATATAAAATGTTTAATTAGTCAACTTCAAAAAATTATGGAAAGGTTTTTGATTTTTGAAATATTATAATCGGGGGTTTATTTTAGACATTAATTTTGACATTTAGGCATAATAAAAATGATCAAATAAAATTTGTTGAGAGACTATGGAAAGCTTTAAAAGTTTGTATTTGTAACATCCTACTTTTGATATTAATAAATTAAAAAGGATTGTGTTTATTTAAAAGTGTGTTAATATTTAATTAAGTTAAATAAAATAATAGAGTGTGGGTTGGATAAATGAAAGATGAAATAAGGGATGGTGATGAGCCTTAAGTCCATGGGCTTAAGAGAGTATAAATACTCCTTAAATCTCCCTAAAACCCTAAAATCTCTCATTCTAATCCACTAGCCTCCTTACACACTTAAAAACACACACAAACACTCTCAAACCTTACGGCTCAAGAAGTTTTTATTAGATCTTGGTTATACAAGTAAGATTAACGTTCCTAGTCACGTATTGTAGCTAGCCGTAGCTCAAAGTGAACCAAAAAGGTACGTTTTAAGCTTAAAGATTGTGTTTTTAAGAACGGTTTGACCTAAGACTTGATACTAAGGAAAATTGGGTATTTTTATACCATAAAAATGTAAACTTGATGTTAAAAGAGGACTTAATGAACTCGTTAGTATGTACGGTTCATGTAAAAACCCTAGACCTCGTTTAAAAATTTTTGAAATCAATAAAAGTTTAAACTTTATTACTTAACGAGCTAGATCTTGGTCAAGGGTAAAATATGAAAATGATTAGAAGATGATATAATGCTAAAATAAAGATATGGGTGTTAAAGATACGTAGTAATAACGGTAATAATGTGCTACATCGTCATTCAAATGAAAGGATTTCGAATAGAAAAGAAAGAAGGAAAAGCTGCAGGTCCATTAGAATTAAAGGGATCCATTCGAATAAAAAGGGACCATTCGAATCAAAGGGCCCATTCGAATAAAAAGGGACCATTCGAATCAAAGGGTCCTTCGAATAAAAAGGGGCCATTCGAATAAAAGGGCCCATTCGAATAAAAGGGTTCATTCGAATCAGAGGGTCCATTCGAAAAAAGGGCCATTCGAATAAAAGGGACCATTCGAATAAAAATGTCAATTCAAATAGAAGGCTCATTCAATTAGAAATGGTCATTGGTTTGAACTGAAAATTCGATTAGATTAATCAAGACTTAGAATTTTCTGATGAAATTTTTAGTAAAGAACAGTTATAGAAAATAAATTTTTTCCAAGCTGACCTGGCAGCTTAACCCAACCAGGGGCTCTACCCCTTAGACACCGTTAGGGGCTGCCGCCCCTAATACCCCGCTTCCTGGGGCACTGCCCCTGGACCCCCGTTTATTGAGGGTTTATTGAACTAGCTATATGATATGGATAGGGCTAGATAATTGATACTTGTAATGTAACATCCTACTTTCGATTATAATAAATGAAATTTCGTTATTTGATAGTGTGTCGTTTATTGGTTTAGACAATTAACTAATAGAAGGCGGGCTTGGACTTTAGAAGATGGAATAAGAGATGGAATGGGCCTTAGGTCCATGGGCTTAAGGGAGTATAAATACCCCTTAAAACCTAATCGTTTCCATTTTATCCATCTCTACACCATAGCCTACACCTTGGAAAATACACACAAACATTATCCTTTAACCCGAGCCTAGATCCGAAGTTGAAAACCCGAGATTTTTTGGTGCTAGAACGTTGGTATTGAAATTCGTTAACGTTTGCTAGGTTAATTGTTAACCTATAGAACCCGTAACAAAGATGCACAAATCGCACCCTTTAAACATGAATGTATGGCTGATTCGATACCCAGGGTTTGTAGGCGATGTGATTGCGAGTTCAATGATACCAAAATCATGTTATTTCGTTAAGAATCGGGGGTTTAATCGCATATCTGAGGTCTGTTGAATGTTATTGTTCTTGACGATTTTGACTTTGACCATTGAGTCAAAGTCTGGATAAGAACTGTTGATGATTCGTTAGGGTTGGGTGATTCGTTACGCGGTCATAACGAATGGGACTCATTCATGTGACTTGATAACAAATCAGCCCTTAATTCGTTAACTACTCATTCGTTAAATAAGATAATGAATCTGGTGATTCGTTATAGGCTCATTCGTTAAATAAGATAATGAATATGGTGATTCGTTATAGGCTCATTCGCTATGCTAAGATAACGAATCAAGTCATGTTCAGATAACGAATTGGAATGACGAATCAGATGGTAATAAGGGATGAATCTGGATAACGAACTAAGGAAGGGTATATAACGAATTAGATAACGAATTAGGCTTAATTCGTTATAGCAAATGAGTTAGCTTAACCCCATCCAGGGGCTCTGCCCCTTGGACCCCGCTAGGGGTGCCGCCCCTAGAACCCTGCTGCCAGGGGCGTTGCCCTCGGACCTCCGTTCGTTGTGGGTTATAATTAGACTAGAAACTCGATATAGATAGTAATAGTTAATTGATATGTGTAATTGTTATACAGTTAGTCGTGCACAGCTCAAGAAAGGAATAACTATAAACGGTGAACGTAACCGCATTCAGGTGAGTTTCTAGCCCCACTTTCTTGTTATGTTTTCGTGGTTGTGTGCATACTCGATGTGATTAGTTAATACACTTACCTTAAGTGGTAAGTGTATGTCTTATATGATTAATGTGTGAATGAATGCTTGATAATGCATGAACGATCTTCGGATATTGCATGTATCGTCAATGGATAGTTTAAAGATATGATTGATATATGTATATACGATATAAAAATGATGTATGTACGTATGAAAGTTATAATTATGAATGTAGAGGAAGGTACGGTTAGAAAGGGAACGGACCCTAATAATATCCACGAATGAAGGGAACAAACCCTAATAATATACGCGAATGCAGGGGACGGACCCTAATAATATCCGCGAATGTAGGGAACGGACCCTAATAATATCCGCGAATGCAGGGAACAGACCCTAATAATATATGCGAATGTTTTAGGACGAGGTATATGTATATGTGTATGTATAAAAGGAAAGAAAGAATGTATGATAGTATGAATGTACGAAGGAAGGTAAAGAACTATGTATGTATATGTACCTTCGGGTGCGTATAGATGAATGTGTATGAACGTATTGTATGTTACCTGATTAACTAGAACTCACTCAGCGTAGCTGACTTTTAGTATGCACACAGGTGAGTAGAATGAGGCAGCTAGCTTGAGCAGTGCACATGACAGAAGAATAAGAGTCTGGCATCTGAATACTTGTTATGTTATGTTTTGATTTTGAAAGACAAGGTGAATGTTTTAAGACATGTTATGACTTATTATTGTAATGTTATGAAAGTTTTAATATTCCGCGAATGTTTTAATTAACTCTGATGTTTAGAACTGTGTCTATGAGTGTAATTGATATACAGTTATCCGAGCCCAGTTAAAGAAAGGAATTACTATAAACTCAGAGAGAAACAGGATTCAGGTGTGTTTCTAGCTCCACTTTCTTGTTATGTTTTCGGGGCTGTGTGCATACTCGATGTGGTTAGTTAATACACTTACCTTAAATGGTAAGTGTATGCTATGTATATGTATATGTTTATGAACGATGTATGAATGATGTATGTATGATATATGAATGTCTATGAATGATATATGGATGATATATAAAGGATGTAGAAAATATTAAGAGTATGTATGAAAGTATATAAATATAAACGAAAAGGAAGGTATGTATGAATTGACGGTAAGAGGGTGGCAGACCCTAATAATATCTGTGAAGAAGGGTGGCAAACCCTAATATAATATATGTGAAGGAGGGTGGCAAACCCTAATAATATCTGTGAGGTTATAGGGCGAAAGGATCTTTAAGGGTGGTAGACTCTAATAATATCTGTGAGGTTATAGGGCAAAAAGCTCTTTTAAACGTATAAGTATGTATGTAAAGCAAGATAAATTATGAAAGTATGAAAGAAAGTAAGAATGTAAGTAAGAATGAAGGTATATACTTATGTATGTACGCAAGAAAGAATGAACAGCTTAAGAACTAATATGTATCTTCGGATACGTATAAGTATGTGAATGTATTGTATGTTACTTGTTTTAACTAGAACTCACTCAGCGTAGCTGACTTTTAGTATGCACGCAGGTGAATAGACTAAAGCAGTGGCTTGAGACGCACACATATGGCATGAGTTGAAGGGACTGGCATCCAGAGAAGATTTGTCATGATGTTTAAATAAACTATGTTATGTTTTATTTTAAAGACAAGTTCGAATGTTTTGTAACGAATGATTTAAGTTTTATTATTTCCGCGAAAGTTTTTAATTATCTCTGATATTTAGAAATGTGTTTATGAGTAAATCTAACGTCAAAGTAGGGCACCGGGACCGGGGGCTTACAAGTTGGTATCAGAGCATAAGTTCGAGCGAATTAAGCATCCTACATGCTTAGACTCAAACAGAGAATGAGACTTAAGTAAGAAAAGAAAGAAGATGCCAGTTCAAGATAGCCATGTGTCACTCAAGCAAGCTGAGTAAAGGTAAAGTACATGATTATTTTCATGAGTAATGTAAGAATGTGTAAGTAAGATAACTTAAATTCTAGAGATAGATTTATATGATTACTTGAACTGTTTGATTGTCTAACTGTTTAAAAGTAGAACTAGCACAAGTGAATTCACGAAAGGAAGTGTATAGGACACGGAAAGTAACGTGATCAGCTAATCACAGCTGGCCATTGTTATTACATGTTAGCCTTACTATCTTTGTACTAAACAGTTACTTGAATGATGACGTTTGTGTTTCCTTATAGAATACAAATGGTTGGAGCTAGGAAAGTTGCTGGACAAGGAGGTCGTACGGGACGTAGTGGTAGGCCACGTATCGTCCGAGAACCTTCTATAGAACCAATTGTTAACTCCAGAGAAGAAGGAAGTGAAACTTTGTGAGGGCCAAGCAAAAATGATGGGTATCAACTATATCCGGCAGTTCAAGCCGCCATTGCTCAAGCTGAAGCTGCTGTAGTGAAGGAATTGCATCCTGGCAAGTCTGTTGCAAGCCATGCAGGGACCGCTGAGAGGGCAGAGGATGATGGTAAGAATGCTGATGATGGGGAAGGTGACTCGAGTGAAGTTCGATATGTGAAAGTCGATGAAACGAAGAGAGACTGAGGTGGGTGTAACCACAAGTCGTTGAAAGGTTGTGACCCACCAAAGTTGACTGGCTTAGGAGACGCAATCGCTACTCTCCAATGGAAAACTTCAATAGACAAGGTTATCCGAATTAGCGAGTGTCGTCCCGACCAAGCGGTAGGATATGCCACTCAGTCGTTGGTGATGAGGCTATGTACTGGTGGGAAGCTGTGGAGCAGAAGAAGAGCCGAGAAGAGATTAAAGCTATGAGGTGGGATGACCTGAATGAGTTGGTGATGAAGCGATTCTGTGCTAATACTGAAGTCGAAAGGGTTGAGATGAAGTTTCTAAATTTAAAGGCGGGTAAGATGACACACCGCGAGTACACTACTGAATTCAACCGCATGTCCAGGTTGGTGCCTGACATGATGAATACTTAAGCCAAAAGGATCAAGTGTTATATAAGAGGACTACCACAAAACGTCCATACTTTGGTCAAGACAAGTAAACCTGCTACTTTCGACTCTGCGGTTGAACTCGCAGAGATGGCTTACGATGATCTGGCTATGGATGAGGTAATGGTGGAAGAGAATAAAGAGAAGAAATCGGTTGTTCCCGCTAAATGACCCGGCACTCAGTTGTGGAAACCTAAGGATAAGAAGCAGAGGGTGTGGGAAAGGAAGTCATGTAAGACTTGTGGTAAGAGGCACAGTGGTGAGTGCAAGTGGGGTACTGTTTCTGATGTGTGTCATAAGTGTGGGAAGACTCATGATGGAAAGTGCAGGTTAGGGTCAAATGCTTGTTACAAGTGTGGGAAGGTGGGGCATTACGCTCATGAATGCAACACCGAGCCCACATGTTACAAGTGCGGTAAGAAGTGTCATATGGCGAGGGAATGTACCGAAGTTGGAGGGAGTGGAAAGAAGGTTGCTGACCAGTCTAGGCTAAGGACCAGAGCCTACATGCTGACTCAGGAGCAAGCCAAACAAATCCTACTTGTTGTGACAGGTACGTTTCTATTAAACGGTATTTCAACTTCTGTATTGTTTGATTCAGGTGTGAATAGAAGTTTCGTAGCTACACCATTTAGTAAATTACCCAAAATGAAATGTTGCCGAATGCCTGAAACCTTTACAGTAGAAACCTTTGTTGTCGAAAAAGAGATTTGGGTAATGTTGTTGTCAAGTCTGCGGTAAATTTTGACAACAAACATGTTGTTTCATACAGCAAGAAATTATTAAAAAATATCAAGCCCATATCATGTTGAATGGTGTAATCAAGAGGGTTCGATAAAGTATTTGTTTAAGTATATTAATAAAGGTCCGGATCGTGCTACTATATCACTTGTACAAAACAACAGTGATAATTAAGAAGAAGTGATAGACGAAGTTAAGGTGTTTTATGATTGCAAATATCTATCTGCATGTGAGGCTGCATGGATAATTTTGTCTTTTGACGTCCATTATAGATTTCCTTCTGTTACTTGGCTTCTGTTTCATTTACATGGCCAATAAACAATTGTGTTCGCAGATGATGATGAGGATGATGATGTGAAAGACGTTTTAAACAAGCCTACTGTTGGTTCTTCAATATTCAATGGTTGAATGGAATGTAATCAGAAATATGGTCTTGTGCGAACACTAACGTACGCTGAGTTTCCAACAATTTTTTTGGAAAAACGATGATCGGGTTTGGGACCTACGTAAATGAGGTTTTTCTATTTGTCGTGTTCATCATGTTCCTTCAGCTTTTAATGAAGCATACTATCTAATAATTTTGTTAAACAAGGTTAGAGGCCCGACGTGCTTCGTATTGTTGATGGTGAAGTGTGTGCTACTTATAGAGATGGGTGTTATAAAAGAGGCCTTTTAGACGATAACGAGTATATAGAAGCTATTGAAGAAGCAAGTCATACTGTAAGTGGTTATTATTTACGCAGCGTATTTGCTACCATGTTAATCATATAAAGTTTATCTAGACCAGATGATGTTTGGTAAAAGACTTGGCCGTATTTAATTGATGACATTCTTTACAAACAACAAAATGAGCAGAAAAATAAATGTATCAAATAATTTGAATTTGCTATTTAAATACTTTAAGACATTAACAAATATGTTTATAAAAATACTCACTTTTAATCTTTTGTGATTCGTTACAGATATGGTGCTTTCAGAGGCACAACTAAAGAACCTCGCGCTACTTGAAATTTAAAACTTCATGCTCCGAAATAATTCTACTATGCGTTGCTTTCCTACAATGCCTTTCCCTGATGAAGATTCCATAACTGCATCAACAAATCGTTTAATGAACGAGGAGCTAGCGTAAGATATGCAAGTTATGACAGGTGAGTTTGAACAACTTTTTATTTCATTAACAGATGAGCAACACGATGTGTATAATGAAATAATGGAAGCAGTTCATCAAAACAAGGGCGGTATTTTCTTTGTGTATGGTTATGGAGGTACAGGGAAACTTTTTTACGGAAGACATTATCAACTTCCATAAGATCTAAAACTAAAATTATTTTAAACGTTACCTCTAGCGGTATAACATCTTTTTTACTTGAGGGAGGTAGAACTGCTCACTCTAGATTTTTAAATTCCTAGAAATCTAATTGAGGGTTCTATCTGTTCAATAACAAAAAATCCAGATATTTTCAACTTAATGAAAAAAACTAATTTGATTATCTGGGAAGAGGCTCCTATGATACATAAACATGCTTTTGAAGCCTTGGATATGACTTTAAAAGATGTTTTAAAATGTGGTAAATGTAACAGTTGTCAAGATCCATTTGGAGGGAAAGTTATGGTTTTTGTAGGTGATTTTAGACAAATCCTACCAGTAGTACAAAATGGATCATGGAGTAAAATTGTTAATTCTTCACTTAGGTTGTCCAACATTTGGTCCAAATGCAAGGTTCTTAGGTTAACAAAAAATGATGAGGTTAACTGTCGGGTGTCAGGCATCAGATTTGGAAGAGACCAATCGATTTTCCGAATGGTTGTTGGAACTTGGTGAAGGAAAACTTGGCGGTCACAATGACGGTAACGACATTATAGATACACCAGATGATCTTTTGATTGGTGATTTATCTCATGTGATTTCTGATCTGATTAATTTTGTATATCCATCATTATTGGAAAAATTTTAATGATATTTCATATTTTCAAGAAAGGGCCACACTTGCACTTTTAAATGAGGTTGTCCAAGACATTAATGACAGATTTTTGGCTTTATTTCCCGGAGAAGAAGTTATATATCTCAGTTCTTATAGTATATGTAAGTCCCGAATCTGGATCACTACAATTATGATATCAACACAATAAGTATTGGTGCGGAATACCAACACTTGGTGATTCAAGAACACGAGTAAACACAAGAAAGTAACACAAGATTGCTTCAAAACACACGTATTATTAAGATACGTCAGGTGCTTAAGCACTTACAATACTTGCACGTCTAGTAACTTGTAGACGGCCAAAACACAATACAAAATAAGTGAACGAACAACCTTAACCCTATACAATACATGCACTATATATAGGGAACCAAACACCCAAGCCCATATGAATCAAAATCCCACTGAGAACTCTAAAGAGTTCTCGGCTTACATAATAAACCCGTAGCCCAGCCCACTAAATGTAGACTAAGTACAAAACCATACAAACTGGGCCCAACAATCTCCCCTTGGTTTGTAGCTTTGTCTTTAGTCATGCTCCATGTAGTCAACGTCTGCATCTTTTAACGCACTTGCCCAAAACTTGCACCTGATAATAGATGCAACCATGCTCGTGTATTCTTTGGCGGCCGTTTCAAAGATCGATTCAGCAATAATCTGGAATGTGCTAAGAGTGTGAATGTCCTTCTCTCAAAACTTGAGTAAATCTCTTGGATCAACAAATCTATACTGCCCTTTGCCCTTCTGAAGTTTGACAACAACGGTGGCAGTTGCACTGTCATAGATCCAAAATCTCATGTTGTCCAGAGTACCATCTGGAATCACTACGTGAAATTCGAATTTTAGCCACACATGTGGTCTGGGAGAATTGCCACACTTCGGCTTAAATGTGTGGCTAAAAGGTCTTTGACCATGTTTGAAAACCTTTCAGAATGTTTTGGCCACACATGTTATCCTTCATGTGACCATTCTATACCTACTCAGATACTTTTCGCCACACTTTGAAAAAAAATGTGACAAAATCTAGCCACATAATAAAAACGTGTGGCGAAATGTGACCTACAGTCATAGTTTGTTTGATCTTTGATACATGTGACCAAAAACACATGCATTAGCCACAAACTGTGACATTTAACTAGCCACATGTTTTAATAGTGTGGCCAAATGTGATGAACGACTACTGTATTGATAAGAGATGTGTCTAAAAGTTCAAAGATATAGCCACTTATATTACGTTGTGTGACCTAATGTCACATTTGTTAGCCACATTTTTAATAATGTGGCGAAATATGACGAACAACCATTGTATATATTAGTAATGTGGCTAAAACGCTTAAAATATATGGCCACTTATAAGAGGTTGTGTGACCAAAGAGTAGTTTAGTTTTATTTTTCCTAAGTTTTTTATTGTCACAGATACACTTGTTATGTGTGGCTATAAGTGATAAATGGTCACACTTAAATATTTTTAAGTGTGTCCAAATGTAATTAATGGCCACTTATAAGATGTTGTGTGACCAAAGAGTATCTTCGTTTTATTTTTTCTAAGTTTTTTATTGTCACAGATACACTTATTATGTGTGGCTATAACTGATAAATGGTCACACTTAAATATTTTTAAGTGTGTCCAAATGTAATTAATGGTCACTTATAAGAGGTTGTGTGACCAAAGAGTATCTTAGTTTTATTTTTTCTAAGTTTTTTATTGTCACAGATACACTTATTATGTGTGGCTATAAGTGAAAAATGGTCACATAAAATATTTTTAAGTGTCCAAACGTAATTAATGGCCACACGTTGATTTGACGAGTGGCTAACGTCATCATTGTCTTTCCAGTTTCTTGTGCCGCCAATTTCAAATTTTCAGGGAGATGTACCGCCGGCGTCAGACGGTGTTTAAATACCAGTCACAATTCACAATCACAATCAAAATCACAATCACAATCCAGCAAATCACAATCACAATCCACAATCACCTTCTTCCGATTAATTTTCGAAAAATGGCTTCAACATGGATCGATCGTAAACCGGGTACTCATGCCCCCATCTACTACGACCCCACCTTCTTCACCATTGTTTTCCACTTTTCTTCCGGCGCCGTCCGGAAGAATCAAAGGGTGAGGTTTGTGGACTATGTCCACCCTCAAACCTTCACGTACCAATAACTTAACCGAATGGTTAGGTTTCTTGGGTACACGACTGCTGATTATTTCAGCTTTGTGATGGAAGTCCCGGGAATCGAGGTGGCGCGCATTGATTTGAACTCCGTGGAGGACTTCAAGGCTGTGTCCCTTTATGGGGCATTCCATACTCAGGTGAACCTTCACCTCCGAAGGCTTAAAGACTCCACCTACACCTCGGACGACATGTGGGAGAGGATCATGCCTTCTCGGACTCCAGAAGCTGAGAATCTGACGGATGTAGATTCAGATATGGAATCTGATGCTAGGATTTAGTTTTTTGTAATTAGTTTTTCCATATTAATGTAATGTAATTATTATATTTTGGTATTAACTGTAAATGTTATTATTATATTTTGGTTAAAGCGTATTTGAAGCGTAGTTGATGTTGTTTTTTTATAATTAACTTTAAAATAAATGTTAGTGTGAGTGAATAACAAAATAGACCTAAAATTTAATTTTTGGTAGTTGAGACACTAATTTATTGTAGTTTAGTTGATTTGTAGCCTATCTAGTAAGATATACCAGTTTTTTTTATTTTAATTAACTTGAATGTAGGCTATCATTACATAAATATATTTCCAAGATTTTTGACAGGTATTTAAAGCGTACAAAAGCGTGTGATATACTAGTTTTTTTTTATTTTAATTAACTTGAATGTAGGATATCATTACATAAATATATTTCTAAGATTTTTGACAGGTAGTAGGTATAAATGTAATTAATTTCAAAAATTAATTAGCTTCTGTGCGTTTCCAAAGCGTGTGGAAACCATTTTGACAGGTAGTAATTAGTATGCAGTTATAGTGTGTTATATACTCAACAACCAACTCTATAACAACAGAGACTTTAATGACTGCAATAAAACTGGTGACTGAAATTATTACACTTTTATATATGTTATGTGAATTCCAAACTTGACGAAGCAGAAAAAATCTAAGGTTTCCACAGATCTTAAACTTCCCAAAGATCTTAGATTTTGATAAAATCCTTTCCAAAACTCAATGCCATCACCAAATCTTAAATTAGGTTACTTGTGATGGCATTGAGTTTGGAAGCGGTTTTTCAAAACTGAATTTTATTTGTTCAAAGGCTTCTTCAAAGTCTGGAGGGTACAATTTTGGTATGCAGGTTAGTGAAAAGAAGGGCATAATGGTCTTTCTTTATAAAATGAGTTGATAATGTTTTGTAGGAAACCAGCTGTTGAAAAGTATGTTGAAACATAACCAAATAGAGGTTGTGCAAGAAACAAAACCATCAGACGAGAAATGATGACTGTCACCGAACCATGAACACCCTAGACAACATGATGCATTTTTGGGCTTTCTTTGTATTAATGTAACTTTGATATAGCACGAGTCAGTTATGAGTGTAATGACTTTATTGATCTTACTCTGGTACACTACAAGTCAATTGTGACTTTTATCGATGTAACATGATGTATGTTTGAACTTGACACCAATTGACCAAAATAACCAGAAGATGAAATGAATTTAACAAACCGGCCTGTACGTATAAGTAGTAATAGTATTAAAAACAACCAATATTTCTTTAGTTTGAATTAATAAGTACAAAGTAAAGAATGGTGATATCATGTATCACAACTAAATTTAAACATTATTTACATCTAACTAGCTGAACGAACACAACTGCTGGGCCGACAACCCCGACATCGGTGTCAATCTCCATTACGAATAGTTGTAGGCTTTTTCCTGGGCCTCTAGTAATCATCCGGGGACTCATTACGAAGCAGTTGATTTGGTCGTACAGGTGGCAATGTATTACCCTCATGAGGGAAAGTTACCGTACTAAATTCCTCATTGACCTCGTCATACGAATGCCTATAATTCTTGGGTGGAGTCATGATGACAACATGCTTTTTTCTATCCAGCTGATATTGAACATAAAACACCTGGCGTGCTTGAGAGGCCAATATGTACGGATCATCTTTGTGGCCAAATTTGTTTAGGTCGATCGAAGTGTAATCAATAATATCATGTTTGTCATGTTTACGGTCAACCCATTGGTAGATGAAGACCGGAATTCTTTTAGTATGATAATCTAGGACCCATATCTCTTGCAAAAACCCCAAAATAAAAGTTTTGTCCATAGGCCACCACGTCTTTTTTGATGTGCATGTCATCCGCCTCTACACCAACCCCGCTGTTCTGGTAAATTCTACCATCATGAGATTTTGTACGAAATTTAAAACCGTTGATGTCGTATGAGTCGTATTTGTAAACGTTGCGGTGTGCTCCGTGTGCAATCCACTTTACGGTTTCCGATACAGAACCTGGGGAGCCCGCTAGCTCTCTTTCAACCTAAATTTCATTACAAGGATTAGATTCTTCACTTACATTACAGAAACTATAAAAGAATTTTAAAAATTATAGAAGACTTAATAAATTGATCTACCTTGTCGCGTAACCGGTCACCAAACTTTAAAGTATGCTCCTTCTCCAGCAATGCTTGTCGTTTACCATGCACTTTAAAGTATAATATAGTATATATAATATATTATGAATTAATATATATATATATATATATATATATATATATATATATATATATATATTTAGAGTATATATATTAGTAATACTTACTCGATATACGGTGCTATTTCAGGCGTATTCTGCAGCACATAGAAATGTGCTCTCTTGAAAAGATCAGGAGAAACTTCAACTGATTTAAAGCCTGTGACAGGAATTGTCTCCCCATCATCATCATGCTTATCATGTGGAATACCAACAATACTCTTGATGTTTTTTTGGTATTCGCTCAGAAACTCGATTGTTTCTTCCGCAATGTTCTCCTCAGCAATGCACCCTTCTGGATAAGTTTTGTTTCACACATGCCCTTTGATAACCTTCATACACCTTTCAAAGGGATACATCCAACCAAAGCATGGTGGCCCACATAATTTTATCTCTCTTACAAGGTGCACTTTTAAGTGAACCATGATATCAAAAAAATGATGGAGGAAATTACTTCTCCAGCAGGCACAGTGTAACTATTTGCTCTTTCTGCATCTTATCAAGCTCTTCTACAATGATTTCTTTGCTACAAATTGACTTGAAAAAAAAACAAAGCCTGATTATAGCATTTCTCATTGGCTTTGGCATGATGGACCGTATTGCAAGGGGCAGAAACTGTTGCATAAGCATGTGATAATCATGTGATTTAAGGCCTTGTAGCTTCCTTTCTTTAAGATTCACCAAACTAGAGAAGTTAGAACAATACCCTAGTGGAGTCTTCCGTTTATAAAGTGTTTCAAGAAACATGTCATTTTCTTGCGCTGATAATGTGAAGCATGCTGCAGGCAGTTTTATATTGTTGCCTTTTGCTTTCGGTTGCAACTCCTTTTTAATCCATAAAAACTCCAAATCCTTTCTAGCCGCCAATCCGTCTTTTGTCCTACCGGGAATGTCAGCAACGTCCCGACAATACTTTCTGCCACATTCTTTTCAACATGCATCAAATCAATACAATGTTGGACAAGTAAATACTTCCAATAGCTGAGCCATTGGTACCATATGTTGAACTTCTTCCAATATGGCTGCGGCGTTGTGTTATCCCTTTTCCTCTTACTCCCACTTAGGGATTCAGATCCCTTTCCCCATTCATTTTTAATGTTTTTGACCTCGTTGTATATCTCTTCCCCTGTCATAGGCTCTTTAGCGGTTCTCATCTCCTCTTTTCCGTTGAACGTATTTGTTTGTTTTCTAAAAGGGTGGTCATGTGATAAATACCTTCTGTGGGCTGCATAACTCTTCTTCTTTGTGTGACAAATTCGAACACACTGAGTGTCGCCCCAACACACCACACAACCTTTGAATCCACTGTAAGGGCAATCACATAGTGTACCAAGAGTAGGGTAATCATTAATCGTCCACAACACAACTGCATGTAGTGTAAACATTTCTTTTTTATATGCATCATTTGTTGGCTCCCCGACCTCAAATAAAGATGCTAGATCGTCAATTAGAGGCTGTAAAAACACATCAATATTGTTTCCTAGCACTCTAGATATTAATAAGGAAAGCATGATGAATTTTCTTTTCATACACATCCTAGGTGGAAGGTTGTAAATGAATGCTAAAACAGGCCAGACACTGTGGTTTCTGTTGCCTCTATGTACGTCGACCCCATCAGTGCAAATCCCTAGACGAATATTTCTTGGATCGCTTCCAATGGTATCGGAGTACTTGTCATCTATGGCTTTCCATGCTGGTGAATCTGATGGGTGGCGTAAAACACCGGGTTTATTGGTACTCGTGGCGTGCCATGTTAAATTATCTGTTGTGGTCTTTGATTGAAAGAGGCGCTTGAATCGTGGAATAATGGGAAAGTACCACAATACCTTAGCGGGCGTGTTTATGTAAGTTTTGTTACTCTTCTCATCCACCTTCCACCTTGACTTGTTACAAACTGGACATGCTTCCAAATCCTTGTAATCCTTATAGTAGATAATGCAGTCATTGATACACACATATATCTTTTCGTATCCTGAGCCCATTGCCTTCATCATACTTTTGCCCTCATACATATTATTTACCATTTCGTTATCTGCAGGTAGCATCTTTTTCAACAATTTCAGAAGTTCATCAACGAACTTATGAGATACCCCGTTCTTGCTCTTCAAGTTGAGTAGTTGTACTAATGCAGACAACTTGGTGAAGTCAAGACATCCTTTATATAGGGGCTTCTCAGCATCAACAAGTAGTTGTAGAAACTGTTGATACTTCTTGTTGCCTTTGAAATTGTCTTTTGTAGCATTTACCATTTCTACAGTTTCACAGGCATCTGTTGAAATGTTGGTGTCAACAAACCCATTATTATTATCATAATTAGTTGGAATGCAGGTGCAGGCAAACCCAGTATTATTAACATAATTAGTTGGAATGTTGGTGTCGGCTTCTCCATGTTTTATCCAAGTAGTATAATTCTTATCAATTCCAAACCTGTACAAGTGATGTTCTACATTGTCTTCACTAAGAGATACGTGGTTCACACACCGAACACATGGGCATGAAACAGAAATTGGTGGTGATGTCTCATTGCAATTACGAACTGCAAAATGTAGAAATGCCTTAACACCATCTTTATATGCTTTACTGCACCTGTCGCCTACTGACATCCAAGACTTATCCATCTTCCAAGAATTTTTTTATTAACTGTGTCCTCAATGATATATATATTTATACAAATTAACGCCAATAAATGTAACTGACTAAAAGCAAAAATATTTGGCACTCACCTGAGATTAATGAAGCTGTTTGGTAGGATTGAGATTGATGAGAGTTCAATAAATACACTAGCAGATCATTTATTAGGGTTTGGTGAGATTGTGAGATTTTATTTGGTCAATACTAATTGATTTGGGAGTCTTCCAGAAGATAACTCGATTAATTGGCGGGTAAAAATGAAAATTTTAAACTTCTAAATTTCGTTATATAAATATTAGAAGAGGTTCTATTATGTTCTCAGGGTGTAGCTCAAGTGGTTGAGGCGCTTGTGATTAAACATAGATTGCAAATATCGCGGGTTCGAAACACAGGAGGGAACATATTTTTATTAATTTTTTATAATAACCTCTTTTTAATGAAATAAATACACTGTGATTTTGAAAACACTCAAACTAAACTACTCATTAAAAGGCCTTTAAATCCATTCAGAAACATAAAAATACATCAAAATAGCTGGTCTAAAATCATAACAAAGTTTCTTAGCTTTTAATTACAAAACTAATTAAAAGCCCTAAAAACAACAAGAAGCAAATAAAATACAATATCTTCACTTTTTTTTCTGATTCAATCCTTGAAGCTACACTCCTTGCAAGTTGATCATCTAATAACTTATTTGCCCTTATTAAGATAGGAATTATGTCTGTACATCTTGTGCACACATCAGATCTTGTGAACGAAACACAATCAGACCATATAAAGATATCACATTTTTTGCCCTAAGTTAAAAAAATATAGTGTTTATGGTCAACAATTGTAGATGAATTCCAACTTTATTTGCAATTTCACTAACCTGAGATGCCCAATTGTAGAACCTCCGACCTGGATTTTTGGTGGTCCTTGATGTTCTTAGAATGGCTTCTTGACCACAAAAACAATAAACCTGAGATCGATTGTTACTGGATGTTATGGTCCGCGATGAGATTTCTTCCATGGTGAAAAAGGAGTTTTATAGAAAACAAAACTAGATATATAAGTATATATATATAGGAGGGTTTAGAAAGGAGTTGTTGTACACATGCGTGTTACTAGCGTGTTAGGATATTTATATATGTCATTGTACAGTAGCGTGCTGCAAGCGTAATAGACTATTTTGAACAAATATATAACATATTTTAACCTAATAGATTACAAGCCTTTTTAACAAAGAAAGTTGACAACCATTAATTGTAACATCGTGAAAATTTCGAGTTCAAAATGTCAACTTTCCAAAGTTAAGGGACTAAAAATGCCAAATTCCAAACATGGGGGTTAAAAATGAAAATTATGATTTCTTGTCCTATCGCGATACGCGATGAACAAAAGGATAAGCCCATCGCGTACCGCGATGGGGCTTTTGACACAGTGTGACACGTGTGCAACGTGGCACACGGTGGCATCACCTGCTGCCACGTGTCAACACGTGGCAGGTCTACGCAGTGACTCAGCGGACCTATATCGCGATACGCGATAGGTCTGCCCAGGCACCCATCACGTACCACGATGGGATCCAATTTTTCATCTATAAATAGCAGCCAAGGGCATGTCATTTCCACACACCAAATCTGCTCTATCACTTCTCTCTAGCCTCTCTCTAGATTATATAAACGATTTCCCTCGATAAACGTGTCCCGATCCTCGATTTCAGTGTCGACGTTTCCTCGAAGTTCGTGCCACCCTCCACCCACATACTATCAAGAAGGCGTTGTTGTAATGGCAAGGAGTCTCAAAAAACGTGCCGATAAGTGTTGAAGTTGGCATACCAAAGTTGATTAAGAAGTAAAGCGGCGTTGGAGTGCTGCTCAATTTCGTAGGGTTTCTAATACGCTAATAAGGTTAGGCGTAACGACAAATCAATATAATATAATATTATATTCAAGGCTTAAGCCTTAAGTTGAGGTTATACTCGATACCTCGATAGATGAGAAATAAACATAACAAAGAAAAGAATGAAAGAATTAATATTATTAAACGCGTATATATGTGTGTAAGTATATATGTATATTCTTTGTTATGAAAATATTATTTATTGAATAATGAGTATTCTTAAATAATAAAAGAAAATGATTACGTTTCTTGGAGAAGAAGAAACGTCGGGTTTCTATATAAACTAAAGGTTTACAAGTAAAAGAAAATGAACTAAAGGTTCATCGAGGTTGAGATATAAAATAAGAATAAATGTCTTAAGCCGGATCGTGTATCCGACTAACAAATGTTTATACTCGTATTATAGGTGCGAGATAAATAAGGGAAAGAACCTCGGACGGTGAGTGAAGACGATCCCAAAAAGACAAGGTGAATACGCCCCCAAACTTTTATAAACTTGTTTTCAAACGAGTCAAACATGTTATGTGAAATTGTTTACAAGGAACGACGTGTTCCTAAAACCGTTATAGATAAGGGTATAAACCTAGCCCTCAGATTGTGGTATACGTATGTCTGGATCCTTACATAGGTGGTACTAGGCGGTGAATGGGTACATCGCACCACCCTTGGTCGTAGGACGCTCTCCTGCAGGGAGTACGACCGTTGTGTATATTTACGGGTACTTAACTAAGTCGAACGCTGCGGTATTTGCTGAGGTGACCTAAAGTAGAGGCTCGAGTTTAAATGTGTTGTTTGAGTTTGTTATTCCTAAGCCACGATGGGTCGAGGCAGGCGTAGTCTCGAGGGGTAACAAAGTAAAAGAAAATATTTTTGCGTCAGCGTGTTCACCAGCATTTGTTGCTGACGTATTTTAATTACATTTTGCAGGTGAACAAGATTAGCGCTTGGGATATCAAAGTGCTATGTTTAAATCCGATGGCTCGAATCTTTTGTTAAAACTTTAATATATAATGATGGTGGTTTTGTAAATGTAAAACAAGAAATCTTTTGAACTAGATCGAGAATCTTTTATAATCCCGACTTTTGTATTTTAAATATTTATATATTAAATCCACAAGTTTTATAAGTCTTCCGCTAATTGATTGCAACTCTGATCTATTTACACTTGTGGTACCAACTGTTGGATCACACTCCTAGGCCTTAGATAGGGGTGTGACAGGTTGGTATCAGAGCCATCGATCTTAGCGAATTGGGTATCATAAAACAATACCCAAGCTTCGATCTAAGTATAGGAAATAATTGTTTATATGTTTTAGGGATAAGATAGGCTGGTAACCTTTCTTTCCCACTCCACAATCTAAAGGACCCATAATATTAGATGTCATTCAAAGATCATATGGAGAATTATGTGCGCAAGGCAAAAGAGGCTGGAATTGCCGAACCATATCCCGAGGACAACATGAGTGATGGATATTATGAGGCGTACTTTGACCAAGATGTGGAACATGACTTGACCAAACCCATATATTACCCCGGAAGCAAACACTATCCAATAGATGTTTCCGATAGTCCACCGAAACCAAGAATTGAGCCACCAAGGCATTCAAGCTATCATCCACCAACAATACCGATGTATATCCCTCCGAAATACCGACGTACCATCCAACAGAGATCCCCACTTACCAACCCTCTAGAATTACCACAATACTACCCAACCGGGTACCTACCAAACTCTCAACCATCTTCTGACTGGATGAAATACCTCTCTGATCAACAACAATGGTATACCGGAAGCTCCACTTTTAATGAAGTTAATTCCCAACCAAACAACGGTGAAGGGCCGTCCCGCAAACCTAAGATGAGGGTAATGATGCCCTCTGAAATTTTCCAGATGCCCTCAATAAACGATGAAACCACATAACCCATGGAAGAAGAAGAACCTGAAGAAGAGGAGGATCCCGAAGAAGAGGAAGACCCTGAGGAAAAGTCTGGGGAAGAACTGGAAGAAGAGCATCCTGAGAATCCCATTGAGATGTCAAGCTCAATGGAAGTATCACTCACTTCCCAAAATCCAAGCTATGCTTTCGTTGATCCGTATGTCCTATACCTCGAGAAACTAAGGAATCAAGCTTCGTCAAGCTTCCCACCATTTCAAGGAGAAATTCCATCAATACAAGAGCATGCTGATGAGATTCGAGAATAGAACATGGCTGCTAAGACCTACCTCTACCTTGCATCTGACATGACGTACGTTCCATATCCAGAACCAAGGAATCACTACGAGATGGTGACACTGGGTTACCGCGACCACCTCCACAGTACGGATACCCCAACGTAGTCCCGCAATCGTATGAAGAACACTTGGATCGTGCCCTACATGAAACGGACGATTGGAGAAAGAAGGTAGACGAGGAAGAGAAGAAAAAAAAGAAAGTGGGAGAAACACTCCTTCGTAAGTGCAACATTATGACGAAGGTTGTGAAGAAGTTTTTGAAGGGTTAAAGATGATGTGTGCAACCGAGAAGCTATATGTAGAATAGTTTTGTATGATATGTGAATAAGTATGCAATAAAGAACGTTTAAAACGTTCTTGTGTAATGATAGGATGATCAATATATATATATCCATCAAAACGATATATATATATATATATATATATATGTGTATGTAAAATAAATATATATATCCTTTGTGATATATATATATATGTATGTGTAATAAATACATGTGTTTAATAAAAGAAAATGTTGTTAAAATTTCAGACTTAATCGAAAAAGAAAAAGAAAAATGTCTGAACAAAGTAACAATAATGTGAATGCTCGTAAAGAAGACGAGAAAATAAAGGGGAAAGGCCTCGAGAAAGAAAAAGAAGAACTCATTCCCGATAAATATATGAACCAAGTCCAAAATATGATTAAGAAAGCGGTTAGGGAAGCGTCCGATTTTAGATTTCAATCTCGACATTCTCAATCTAGACAAACCAAACATTCTCAATCCGTTCATCCTTCAAAGTCCGTGAAATCCCGTCCGAAACCCTCTCATGACGAGGGTAGTGTTCATGAGTTTAACGCCGATGGGGGAGTTAGGAAAGAGTTCAAAAAAACTCAAAATTAGTGGTTGTTCATTCAAAGACTTCAAGTACTATGGACCGAAAGAGTTCCATGGTGACAAAGGAGCCATAACAACCGTGAGATGGCTTGAGGAAATGGAAACCATTGTGATTACAAGCAAGTGCTCCGATGAGGAAAAGATCCAATACTCTGCCCTTATGTTCAAGGGTGAAGCACTTGAGTGGTGGAATGTTCTGTTGATGAGAAAAGGAAGAGAGATGATGTATGGCCTGACTTGGGAAGAGTTCAAGGCGTTGCTAATGGCAAAATTTTGTCCCATGCACGAAACTGACAAGATCCAAACAAAATTTCTAAATCTTAAGGTCGTGGGGACAAACTTTCGTGAATACAACACCAAGTTTCATGAATATTGTCGTCTGGTTCCCCAGGTGGTAAACCCTGAGTCCAACAAAGTCACACGATACATATGGGGATTACCGTGGGAAATCCGAGACATGGTGAGGTCTCACTTACCTCAAACCGCCGACTCCGCGATGGAGTTAGCCGGTTATTTGATGGGCGGCATGGTCCGCAACAAAGAGGAAGATAAGAAGGTCACAACAACAACTGCTCAAGGGAGAGCTGGAGGAAATGCCAACTACAAGGAAATGGGCGTAAAACAAAGTCGATTCAACTCAAACGCCACCTTATGCAAGACTTGTAGAAGGTACCACAAAGGCCGTTGCAACTTTGCTCCGCCTCCAAAGGTGTGTGAATCATACAACCGTACGGGGCATGCGGCTGCTGACTGCTGGAAGAAGAAGATGACTTGCTACAATTGCAAGGAGATGGGCCATCTGAGTTTTGAATGCCTAAAGAACAAACCTGCTGCTGGTGGTGCGGGTGGAAGTGGCAAGGATAAGAAAGGAAATGCTCGAGTCTTTGTACTCGACACAAAGAAAGCCGCTGACATGCCGGAAACCATTACCGGTACGTTTCTAGTCAACGACACCTATGCTAGAGTTTTATTTGATTCGGGTGCCAATTTGAGTTTTATAGATTATAGTTTTTGTAGTATATTAAACGAACCTTTAATAAAGTTAAATAAAACTCTAAGCGTCGAGAATGCTAGTGGCGAAATCGTTAAAATCTCTGAAGCCCTTGAAAACGGAAAAATCCTTCTAGCTGGTTATATTTTGCCTATCTGCTTATTGCTCATGAGTCTGACTGGTTTTGATATTGTACTTGGTATGGATTGGCTATCCGATAACCATGCTCGTATCATCTGCAGTAGCAAAATCATTGAACTTCAAGCCCCTGATAAACGAACGATTCGAATTGAAGGGGATAAGGAAGCTGGCCAAGTTAGCATAATTTCCATGATTAGGGCTAACAATTGTTTGAATCAAGGATGCCTCGCATTCATGGCCTACGTCACTGAAGAATCCAAACCAAAAGAAATCAAGGACGTTCCTATCGTTTCCGACTTTGCTGATGTCTTTCCTGATGAACTCCCCAGAATTCCTCCCGATCGTGAAGTAGAGTTTAGGATCGAGCTCATTCCTGGTACTGCTCCGATTGCTAAAGCTCCGTATCGCTTAACGCCAACCGAGATAAAGGAATTAAAGAAACAACTTTATGAACTCTTGGAGAAAGGTTTCATTCGACCAAGTTCGTCGCCTTGGGGAGCGCCAATTCTATTAGTCAAGAAGAAGGACGGATCTATCCGTATGTGTATCGATTATCGTGTGTTAAACAAAGTCACAATAAAAAATCGTTATCCACTCCCACGAATAGATGATCTTTTTGACCAACTTCAAGGTGCTAGCTTCTTTTCTAAAATCGATCTTCGTTTCGGCTATCACCAACTCAAAGTCCAATCCGAAGATATTCCAAAGACTACGTTTCGAACAAGGTACAACCATTATGAGTTCACCGTTATGCCATTTGGACTTACTAATGCGCCGGCCGCGTTCATGGACATGATGAACCGTATATGAAAACCTTACTTGGATAAATTTGTTATCGTATTCATCGACGACATACTTTTTTATTCTAAGTCAAAGGCTGATCATGAAGTCCATCTCCGAACCTTACTTGAAATCCTTAGGACCGAAAAGTTGTACGCCAAGTTCTTGAAATGCGAGTTCTGGTTACACGAAGTGCAATTTCTTGGTCACATCATCAACGTTAAAGGTATTCAAGTGGACCCCGCTAAGATTCAAGCTATATCTAAGTGGGAGGTCCCAAAGTCGCCAACCGAGATCCGAAGTTTCTTAGGATTGGCCGGCTATTACCGTAAGTTTATCGAGAACTTTTCTTGAATCGCTGTTCCCCTAATTTCCTTAACTCGTAAGAACATCAAATATGAATGGGGAACAAAGCAACAAGAGGCGTTCGATATACTCAAACAAAAGCTTACTCAAGCACCTATACTGGCCTTGCCAGAAGGTACTGAAGACTTTGTTGTCTTTAGTGACACATCTCATTCCGGCTTGGTATGCGTACTAATGCAACACAAGAAAGTAATCGCCTACGCCTCTCGTCAACTCAAAGTACACGAAAAGAACTACACGCCTCACGATCTGGAGTTAGGCGCCATAATCTTTGCACTTAAGATATGGAGGCACTATCTCTATGGAGTAAGATTTACCGTGTACACTGATCATAAAAGCTTAAAACACATTTTCGATCAAAAAAAGCTCAACATGCGCCAACGGCGATGGATGGAAACGCTCAATGATTATGATTGCGAGATTGTTTACCATGAAGGTAAAGCCAACGTCTTGGCCGATGCCTTAAGTCGCAAGGAACATGAAAAGCTCAAAAGAGTTCGAGCGTTGCGACTAGAACTCCAAATTGATCTCATCGAACAAATCAAATTCGCTCAAACTCAAGCGATCAATGAAAACCAAATATCCGACGAAAAACATAATGGCACCATTGACTCGTTAGTCTAAGGTGATGATGGTATCCTTAGACTCGGTAATAGGATTTGGGTACCAATCGTTGGTGGTTTGCATGAGAAAATCTTAAACGAGGCTCACAAATATAAGTATATGATGCATCCCGGGAGCGACAAGATGTATCACAATCTTAAAGCAAATTATTGGTGGAATGGAATGAAAAGAGATGTCGCTTCGCATGTTGCGAAATGTTTAACTTGTTTGAAAGTCAAGGCTGAACATCAAAGGCCTTCGGGATTGCTTTAGCAACCCGAACTTCCCGTATGGAAGTGGGAATTAATCACTATGGATTTCATTACCAAACTCCCGAAGACGACTCGACAACATAATGCTATTTGGGTTATTGTGGATAGATTGACGAAATCCGCACACTTTATACCCATCAATGAGTCGTACTCAATGGATAGACTAGCGCGTATTTATGTGAACAACATCGTTGCTTTGCATGGAGTACCACTGTCTATAATTTCTGATCGAGACAGTCGTTTCACGTCTCACTTTTGGAAAAGCTTCCAACAAGCTCTTGGTACGAAGTTAAACCTTAGCACTACCTATCATCCGCAAACCGATGAGCAAAGCGAAAGGATGATTCAAACGTTGGAAGACATGCTCCGATCTTGTGTGATCGATTTAGGTGGAAGTTGGGATGACCACTTACCCCTAATGGAATTCTCGTTCAATAATAGCTACCACACAAGTATTCAAGCCGCACTATTTGAGGCGTTATATGGTCGTAAATGTAGGACGCCCGTGTGTTGGTCTGAAACCGGAGATAAACAATTATCTGGACCCGAAATAGTCCAAGAAACCACCGATAAGATTTTCCAAATCCGAGAACGACTTAAGACGACACGAGATCGCCAAAAGAGTTATGCCGATGTCCGTCGTAAGCCGTTAGAGTTTAATATCGGTGACAAAGTTTTATTAAAGGTCTCTCCTTGGAAAGGCGTTGTTCGCTTCGGTAAGAAAGGAAAGTTAAGTCCTCGATTTGTTGGACCTTTCGAGGTACTTGAACGAATCGGCACTGTTGCATACCGATTGAGACTGCTCGAGGAAATTCAAGGGATACACGATGTATTCCATGTTTCGAATATGCAAAAATGCTTGACCGATGAATCTTTGGCTATGCCATTACAAGACGTTGAAATAAACGAAAATTTAAAATTTGTTGAAAGACCAATACAAATAGAAGATTCGAAAACAAAGAAATTAAAAAGAAGAACGCTGAAAATTGTGAAAGTTAAATGGGACTCGCGTAGAGGGCCCGAATACACATGGGAACTCGAATCAGAAATGAGAAAGAAATACCACCACTTGATCTTGTAAAGCAATTTTGAGGACGAGATTTATTTCAAGGTGGGGAGGATGTAACATCGTGAAAATTTCGAGTTCAAAATGTCAACTTTCCAAAATTAAGGGGCTAAAAATGCCAAATTCCAAACCTGGGGGATAATAATGAAAATTATGATTTCTTGTCCTATCGCGATACGCGATGGACAAAAGGATAAGCCCATCGCGTACCGCGATGGGGCTTCTGACACAGTGTGACACGTGGCACACGGTGGCATCACCTGCTGCCACGTGTCACCACGTGGCAACACTGCTGCCACGTGTCGCCACGTGGCGCGGCGCCTGCCACGTGTCAACACGTGGCAGGTCTACGCAGTGACTCAGCGGACCTATATCGCGATACGCGATAGGTCTGCCCAGGGACCCATCACGTACCACGATGGGATCCAATTTTTCATCTATAAATAGCAGCCAAGGGCACGTCATTTCCACACACCAAATCTGCTCTATCACTTCTCTCTAGCCTCTCTCTAGATTATATAAACGATTTCCCTTGATAAACGTGTCCCGATCCTCAATTTGCGTGTCGACGTTTGCTCGAAGTTCGTGCCACCCTCCACCCACATACTATCCAGAAGGCGTTGTTGTAATGGCAAGGAGTCTCGAAAAACGTGCCGACAAGTGTTGAAGTTGGCATACCAAAGTTGATTAAGAAGTAAAGCGGCGTCGGAGTGCTGCTCAATTTCGTAGGGTTTCTAATACGCCAATAAGGTTAGGCGTAAAGACAAATCAGTATAATATAATATAATATTATATTCAAGGCTTAAGCCTTAAGTCGAGGTTATACTTGATACCTTGATAGATGAGAAATAAACATAACAAAGAAAAGAATGAAAGAATGAATATTGTTAAATGCGTATATATGTGTGTAAGTATATATGTATATTCTTTGTTATGAAAATATTATTTAATGAATAATGAGTATTCTTAAATAATAAAAGAAAATGATTACGTTTCTTGGAGAAGAAGAAACGTCGGGTTTCTATATAAACTAAAGGTTTATAATTTACTTTTAAACTAAAGGTTTACAAGTAAAAGAAAATGAACTAAAGGTTCATCGAGGTTGAGATATAAAATAAGACTAAAGGTCTTAAGCCGGATCGTGTATCCGACTAACAAATGTTTATACTCGTATTATAGGTGCGAGATAAATAAGGGAAAGAACCTCGGACGGTGAGTGAAGACGATCCCAAAAAGACAAGGTGAATACGCCCCCAAACTTTTATAAACTTGTTTTCAAACGAGTCAAACATGTTATGTGAAATTGTTTACAAGGAACGACGTGTTCCTAAAACCGTTATAGATAAGGGTATAAACCTAGCCCTCAGATTGTGGTATACGTATGTCTGGATCCTTACATAGGTGGTACTAGGCGGTGAATGGGTACATCACACCACCCTTGGTCGTAGGACTCTCTCCTGCAGGGAGTACGACCGTTGTGTATATTTACGGGTACTTAACTAAGTCGAACGCTGCGGTATTTGCTGAGGTGACCTAAAGTAGAGGCTCGAGTTTAAATGTGTTGTTTGAGTTTGTTATTCCTAAGCCACGATGGGTCGAGGCAGGCGTAGTCTCGAGGGGTAACAAAGTAAAAGAAAATATTTTTGCGTCAGCGTGTTCACCAGCATTTGTTGCTGACGTATTTTAATTACATTTTGCAGGTGAACAAGATTAGCGCTTGGGATATCAAAGTGCTATGTTTAAATCCGATGGCTCGAATCTTTTGTTAAAACTTTAATATATAATGATGGTGGTTTTGTAAATGTAAAACAAGAAATCTTTTGAACTAGATCGAGAATCTTTTATAATCCCGACTTTTGTATTTTAAATATTTATATATTAAATCCACAAGTTTTATAAGTCTTCCGCTAATTGATTGCAACTCTGATCTATTTACACTTGTGGTACCAACTGTTGGATCACACTCCTAGGCCTTAGATAGTGGTGTGACATTAATCCATATTTACCCATTCATCAAAATATGCATCACAAAAGTACCATTATTTACAATGCATAAAACATGTTAAGAAAGTATCTTAAGATAATCCATATTTACCATTCATCAAAAGATGCTATACAAAAAGTATCATTAATTACAATACATCACAAAAAAACCAAGACCAGAAAAGCTAACATCACCATCACTCCGCCTTGTCCACAGTCTCCGCCCCCATCTCCTTAAAACTCATGTTGGTTGACACAGTAGTTATGGTGTCAACCAGAGTCCCACACACTGAGTCATAGCATTCAAACTGTTGTTTTTGATAATCAACAACCATTGCCTTAAACTCATTGTCTGCTTCAAACAACATGAGTTTACATGACTCGAAGGTCTTTGATTTTTTAAATGCGAGTCTAGCCCTAATCTCTTCGACTGTCTTCAACAAAGTGTCGTCTTTCTCTTTCTCAAGATTCATCGTTGTTTTTACTATGTTCTTCACGGTTTTGTCAGAAGAATACATTTTTATTATCTTTCTGAAACTGTTAGTGTGATTGAATAACCAGTAATTTAATGTAGTTAAGTTTGATTTGTAGTAAGATATAGTAAGATCTAGTAAGATATAGCTTAACTTTAATGTAGGCTATCATTACCATAATATTTTTCCAATATTTTTGACAGGTGAGTATAACTGTGATCAATTAATTCTGACAGGTGATATAAATGCAAGTAATCTCTAGATTATACAATAACACATGAGACAAGTTTGTGCGTTTCCCAAGCGTGGGACACCCTTGTTTTTTTACATAGTTACTATTCGTCCGGTTGCGTTTCCCAAGCGTGGGACACCCTTTTGTTTTGTCTGTGAGCCTTTTGGTTATATATACTTACACCACATTTGTGAAACTCATATACCTACATAATTTTAATTTTTTTTTAGTTAATAATGGATTGCTCGTCATCATCATCATCATCATCCAGATCGTACAAGGATGCCCTCAGAAGGAAAATTGAGGCTCAAATTATGATAGATAAAGCTTGTCGGGAAACTCTTACTGAAGAATTTGTAAAGACTAGCAACAGCTTGGATGCCAGGGATGTCATTGCAAAAGTTCTTACTCGAATGCCCGCTAGTACTATCCGAGATCTTGCTGTTTTGTTTATGGTTGATGTAGGACAGAGAGAGCTTGAACTTTTGGGCAAGGCAATTCTTGAACTGAATTGCTCAATGGAATTGAATTTGAAGTTTCTTATGTCAGTCAGAGATTAGTATGTGATGGTGTTTCATGAGTGTTTATGATGTAGTGATGGTGTGTTTTTATGTTTGTCACCCAGAGATTAGTAGTAATAAAATTTGTATGTTTTTTATGGTGTGTTTATATGTGTGTTTTGGTAATAATAACATTTTTATGTTTGTGTTAAGACATTGATTCAACATGTAACTATTATCTTAAAGTGCATTACAAACTGATAACAGAAGACTAGAGATCTACATAGGTCCATATCATAACAAGTATCTTAAAGTACATAGAAGTCAGTTTTGAAATCATTCAAATTTGTTGTTGCCTTTTCTTAGGTTCAGCAATCAACTCTTCTCCGGTTAAACGAGTGTCATCATTTTCATGGAATAGCAGTGCTTTCTTGATAAGAGTATTTCTGTGTTGGTTTACATCCGAGAGGAGGATTTTGCAAATACTTTGACCTCAACCATTTTAGCTGTCTTTGTTGTTTAGGGCCTTCCTTTTTGAGATTACACCCCCATGGTCTCTTCCCATCATATTTCTCCATGTGTATCATAGCAAAAATACCACAATCTATTCCATTACTTATTGTTCTCCATGTCATATTCATTATATTGATTGTTGCTACTTGGATTTGGTGAGTAATGGGGTGTTTGATTGTTTTAAGATACATGCAAAAGACGTTTCTCTACACAAAATAGAAAGCAATTTAAGTATTTTGACAATTTTTATAACAGGTATTTATGTTTTTTGGGTTAAAGGTATATATATTTACCAGTATATCAGGAGTCTTTCTGTATCTTTCTTCAAAATTCTCTCTAGTTGCTTTTGATTTGTCTTCTAAGCTTTTAAACTTTACATCAGCTGGTATTTCTTGATTTGCACTGTTGTCAAGTAATTCTATCACTCCTGTTTGAAGATTGAAGGTACCAACAAACAAATGATCACCTTGTAGAATTGGCACGAGCACTATAGCAACCTCCTTGAGTGATAGAATTCCAAAAATTGCCATTTGTTTTTCGATGTTGTCTGAAAACACATCCAGTCTTTCTTTGTCTGTGTAACCCCTTGACTCAACATAATGGTCACTTGACTGTATAATAATTAAAATGCAGATGATTAAAGCGTTTATTGTGCATTTTTTAATAGTACAAACAAAATAGATTAATTTGTACCAGCACAGTGCTTGAAGCAAAGAATCTGAACGGTGATGCTGCAGATTTTTTCTTTTCTTAATAGTTCATTACTTCAATGAATGCATCCATTGCATTGGTGGTTATATAAATGCTAGGACAGTAGCTTACAAATATCACCTTGAACGATTCTGTGTGAGTGGACTTGTAGACCTCCTCCCAATTGTCTTCAAGACAAAAAAATATATACTCTGAAATTATTTCTTCATCTACTGTGACACTAGCGGATACGTCAACCTCTCTCAGAAGATATGGAGAGTTCAGTGTAATGAGGCTATCACTTGTTGAAAATCCGGTGTCAACTGTTAAACATAAAACAACTCACTTTAAATTTGACTGGAAATAATTGTAACAATAATTAAATACCTTCAACCCTTTTTGGTTTTAATTTATAGTTAAATACCCTCTTTTGCCCACGCAACCACTGTATTAACAACTTCATCAATATCTGCGCATGAGACATTGTTTTCTTGACCTGCATCATTTTTTACGACAGCCAAAGATGTAATATGTTCAACTGTGATTATAATTAAGCTGGTATATAATTAAGCTGGTACATATATGATATACCTTTTTGAGCAGCCACTGGACCACCAACACCAACATCTGAATCAACTGCATCACACAGATGTAATAAGTTTAAAATAACAGCATAAGTGTTTTAAGAGCGTTTTAATTATACTAATAATTAATTTAACCCAAATACCTTTTAGAGCAGCCACTGGACCACCAACACCAACATCTGAATCTTGTGTTTTAGGGACCACATTATTAGTGAATCTGTTTTCCCATTCACAACATCTAGCAAAGATATTTTGATTTGATGGATGTCTATCCTTTCCTTGACAGACCAATACTTTGATCTGAGCAAATTTTATCAAATTTCTTCAACTTTTTATCCATTGCCTTATTCCAAGACTGTAAAAAGAAAATATAGTTATTGTTAATTCAAAAACATTTTCAATTTATACCAGCCAGTTGTAATGGAGTTAATAATAGTCAACAAGCACGATAGGCATTTGCAAACTTAAAGGTGAATAATCGCTTACATAATCAACCAAATCTTGTTCAGCTATTTGATCGGCATTATCTGTTTCAGATGCTCTTTGACCATCTATTTTTTAATTACATATAATGTTGTATTATATAAAATGCATGTAGAGATAAGAGATATGAGAGTTTTTTAGAATAAAATAACAAGTTTAATACCATGTTCTTGTTTCTCCTCAGCTGCAGTGTTTTCTTCAACTCCAGGCTTACCGGCAGCACTAACTGTCACAACAGCAGTCTCATCAAGTCTCTTCCCGGCAGCACTAACTGTCACAGCAGTAGTATCAACAACAACAACATCAGCAGTCTCATCAAGTCCCTTCCCGGCAGCACTAACGGTCACAGTAGCAGGAGCAGCAGCAGCCACAGCAATCCCCCTCCCGTCAACACTAAACGTCACAGCAGCAGCAACAGCAACCTCAGTAGCATCTTCTTCTAAGGGAGGACCATTATTCTCCAAGTAATTTTCCATCTTATTAAGAGTAGTTGTTGTTATGTAGTTGACTACAGACGTTGTGACGGGATTCCCAAATGGACCATATTTTTTCTGGTATTCATGCGTGTAAATCATCACAAGGAAGGTGGTCGGACGTTGTATTGACTGTTGATATCTCTCCATTCTTCCTTTGTCATTTTCAAGTTTTCAATAACATAGCTGCACCAGTCCATATTTGGAATATCCGAGGTTTTATCAATTGCGGCGATGAATCGTTGATTGACTGTTGTTGATTTTGTCACAAATCCTATACAGGTGTTGAACAATACAAGGAAATTAATCTTACACAGTTCACCAACTCCTTGATCCGCGACCAGTTTGTCTTTCACATGCTTTATACTTATTCTTGAATTTGTCGGGAATTGATTTTTGAACAAATCTGTAGTAACATCTTCCCCCAATCTTGGTATACTCTTGTCTAAAACAGGAATCTTACCCATTGGTATACCCAACACTTCATGTACTTTTTGTGGTGTTATCTTAATAACACCACTCCCAATGTTCAATTCATTTAAACAGTTATTATAGTTCATGAGCAACCAATATCCCAAAGTTGTTGGAGTTTGGGTTACTTGAAGTCTTAACATTGACCCGAAACCCATTTCTTCTACACAAGTTTTTTGGGCAGTGGTCATTGCGTTCACTGCATCAACAATATTAATAGGTGCACACCTATTCTTCAATATTTTGTCTACAAATTCAACAAAAGGTTTTCCCCTCTCGGCTGGCTTCTTTTCTTGAATGGCTCTCTTTTTCGGACGCTGAAAGTTCGGGCCAGAGGTGCTGTGTTCCACATGTTTCCGCTTTGACAACAACCTATCGATTTTTGTGTCAAGGTCTGAATCAGAGTCTGCTTTCACAACATGTCTTGTTTTCCCCACAGGAGCAACTTTTTTAGTCTTCCTTTTATCAGTCTTGTTTTTTTCTACAACTGAATCACATACATACAATAAAACACGTGGGTAGGGGATAACAACACGAATCACAAGGAAACATAAAACTCTTATCAAACATCACAATGATAAATTCTCATACCAAAGCCATAACACGCTAATCATACGCTTATAACATGCTTTAATATTATACATAGATTTAAAAAAAACAAAGATATGTATTACAACAACAACACGCTTATCAAACGCTTTAATACATAAGAAGATTCAAAAAAATGCTTACATTTTAAGATTAAGTAAACCTAAAACACTAAAAAAATCATAAATTAACACCTGTTCCATCTTTATTCTGAGACCTATCGTGCTTTTGCTTCGTCCTTGGTTCCGTTCCAGAAGTAGATGAGTTAGGGTTCTTCATTTTGGTTCCGTTCCAGAATAATTAAACCACTTGGGCTTGTGCTTGTGCTTCAGAGTAGAAACGAATCGTCGACGGCTTTTAGGAATATTGACTTACGAGGTTGAATTTTGGGAATAATTATCGCCGTTCCAGAAGTAGATGAGTTAAGGTAATTATTTGACCCTTTTAAAAGAAGGTGCGTGCTTTTAAATTTTAATCGTACGGTTAGTATTGTATAGTATAAAATATATATACATATATATATATATAATATTAGTGGGTGGTGGTGGGTTCAGGTGGTCATGATGGTGGTGGACAGTGGCGGAGGTGTGGTGGTTCGTGGTGGCGGATGTGTGGTGGTGGTGGATGGGTATAAAAAATGTATATATATTTGTATATAATATTAGTGGGTGGTGGTGGGTGGTGGTGGTGTGATGGGTGGTTGTGGTGGGTGGTGGTGGAGTGTGGTTAGTGGTTGGTGCTGGACGTCGTTGTGGCGAATGTGGGCGGTGGATGGTGGTAGTAGGTGGTGTGTAGTATGATTGCGGATATGTAATACATGAGATGATGACGGTGCTATCCCTTATGATGACCATGATGATTGGCCCAATTATGATGAGACGATGCTAATATAACAACCTGGGTTGGTGGTGGTTATCATAATGATGCTGCTAACCTATACGGTACGGTTTGCTTACGCCAACCCATACGATGGCGATTGTAGCTCGTACGACGAGCATGACGTCTATGATGATGATCACACATATATATGATGATGACCAATTACATGTACCTATATGACAATACGCCACACAGGCGCGCGCGCGCACACACACACACATATATATGTTAATGATGATGGTGACACCGACGTTTAATGACATGTAACCCGTATGATCGACGACAACCATGATAACATATATGATGGTCATACTGATGGTAGCATGTACGACTGATGATGTCTTTTGATGACGACAACAATTCATAAGATGGTTCCAACAGTGATCGCTAATATTGGGCGTTTTGTTTAAGATAACCCATACGATGCTGACTACATCCCGCTCATGGCAATCGGATGATGATGATGATGCTGATGATGATGATGTGTGACGATGATGACGGCACTGATAGCGAGATATATGTTACCTGTATGATCAACGCCGACTACGATAGCCTATACAATGACCACGTTGATTACCCGCACGTCTGATGATGATGCCATTTCATGGTGACGGTGATCGATGATTATGATGATGATAACCACTCTAATACATGATAACGATGATAACTTTATGATGTTGATCATCATCATAACACATATGGTGATGATGATAACCTAGAAGATGATAATGATACAAAACTACATATGATAATGATAACACTAGAATGTTTTGAGCTTCTCTATCCAGAAAATCTTACTAATGGTTAAGATAATACTTCAATAATGGATAAAATTTTAATTTTATTTAAAAAATACGATTTATTAAATGAACTCAACTTTTAACGAAATTTAATACCGGAATGTTAGTAAAAAAAACTAAAGTAAATGTTTTAATACTATTTTTAAAAAGTTATAAAATAAAAACCAATATATATATATATATATATATATAATTAAATGTGTAGAAATAAATAAAACCAAAATTCAAACCCCTTTTAACTTCAAAACCCTAAATCGACTTCTACTTCGCTTTACTATAATTCGTAGTTACTGTAATTCGTAGACATCGCTTATCCTGGTAAGAACATAAAAATGCCACGTCTCAATAACGGAGTTAAGTTCCTGGTAGATATCGACAGCGATTCCTTGAGTAGGATGGTATGTTAATGTTATCTGGTTAATTTTTTTATGAAACATTTTACAGTTTTGCAACATATACATTCTAAGAACATTTTTTTTGTTACTTATAACTCATTTCTAAAGCTGTTCAACCAATGTTTGCTGACGTGGAATCGAATACCGGCTGTTGTTTGATTTATGATCAAAGTGGTAGAACGTTCTCTGTTGTTATAATCAATGTACTTGATGACTTTTGTTTTGGAACCGGTTGGACTGAATTAATCAGAGAATGTTGTATAGAAGCTGGAACATATGTTGTTTTTGAGCTTAAATCAAGATCTATGTTGAATATGTTTACTTTCAAAAGAAAAGTAAATGATCAATCCGGTACTAAAATATGTATTCCAGTCAGAAACCGACACGTCCATTACTTGGTAAGTTTTAATTTCTGTTTTTAATGATTGTTTTCAAATTCAAATATTTTTTAATTAACATGTTTAATAGGATTTCCGTGAGTGGTACGTGATTCAAGAATTTGGTGACAATTACATGAATTTGCTTTTCGAGCTTATTGCTCCAGATAGATATATGTTTAAAGTTTCATGTCTTTGGGATGGAATGGTTTGTAGGCTAGAGGATGGATGGATTGAGGTTTTTAAACAAACCAACTTGAAAGGTGGTTCGTTTGTTGTGTTTAAAATCATATCATATAAAACATTTCATATTAATGTCTTTCATGAAGATGGCATAGAATTTATCCTTCCTGGTCCAAATAAGCTGTTTCTCAACTATCAATTAAGCAATCAAGGTAGTTCCTCCCAAAACCCAATTCATCTTGATGAGCAAAATGATGACTCTAAAATCGTCTTCCACATGAACGTCACCAAGAAATTGGTAAATTGAATTTTTAAATTTCTTTTTTATTTACAAGTATATTTGAAATTTGCTTTTCACAGCATCTTCTGGGTCACATTGCTACCAAGATTGATGCCTATGATTGAATGCTAATCACTTTGGTCAATCCCGAAGGTCATAAAAAATGAAACTTCATGGTGAAGTGTCGGAACTGAAATTCAGATATTGGTTACCAAAATGGAAAAATTTCAAGGAGGAAAATGAATTACAGATTGGTGATAAGTGCATATTTGAATATGATTTCAATGAAGGTACTTTGTTAGTTTCAAAAGTTGATTAGTGATTTGGTGATGTTTGGAACACTTGGGAAATATTTGGTGATGTGTTTGGTGAATTTTGGAACATTTGTGATTTGGTCACTCCGGGTAATATTTGTATGGTTGTATTGATACACTTTTTAGTTTATTGTGTTGAATGTTGGTTGGTTAGCTTTTAAATGCTTTACTTTTATAGTTTCTTGTATCATCTATTTTGTTATTCACTCTTATTTTGTTTCATGGAATGTATTGTAATGGTGCCTTTTGTATGAAAACTTTTAATGAATGGTAATTATGGAGTATCTTAAAACAAATCAAAAAAACAAAAAACACTTGGTTAAATCTAAAAATAAAACAAAAAACACTTTGTTAAAAAACACTATTACGCTTGTAACACGCTAATGTATATAAACATATATAAATATCCTAATACGCAAGTAACACGCTTATCCAACCATCTTCTGTCAAAGTGTCTATTTTCAGCCATATGTTCTCTGCCGTAAAAACTATGCCAATAATCTATTGATTCTTAATTAAAAGGGAGACAAAACTCAAAAAGCTCCAAAATATTGGCTCCAAATATTCAAAAACTCCAAATTACATTTAACACTCCAAAAATCAAATTACACTCCAAATTATTAAAAATTTTCCACTCCACAAATCAGACGACAGTGATTTATACTCCAAATTACACTCCAAATTATTAAAAAACAATCGAAGATGAAGCTTATAGATGAAAGAATCGAAGAAGAACATGTTTTATACTCCGATGAGGAAGCCAACGACGACGACGACGCTCAATCAGACGACATTGAAGGCTACTGCAGCGAGGAAGCCAACGACGACGACGGTCAAGGAGACGATGATACAGCGACGATGTTTATCAACCCATCAACAGTTTTGCTACTACGAAAAAACCTACAAGGGGGTTGACGAGGTTACCTAAGTTACGTACCGATTATGCAAACTCTGGTGGTGTCAGACTGGCAGTGCAATTTGATAATCTGGGTAGGTTCACTGGCCAAAACAGATCAAAGTTTGCAAGTTTTTTTAGGGGATCTTGTAAGGGAAATAGTTGGCTTGAGACATCTAAGTTGGAGGGAGGTCACGAAGGAGCTTAGAGATAAACTGTGGGAGCAAATAACGGTGATTCTTTATTTTTATCTGTGCATTTTATATTTTGAGATGTAGTTTACCTTTACTGTATTATATTATGCAGAAATATTTTGAGATTGAGGCGTCTCACAGGCCTTCTGTGATGAATCGGCTCGGACACCTTCTTCGGGATTTCAGAAGAAAAATGTATGCCAAATACATTATGCCGAACATTGGTAAACCTCTGAAGCTGAAGGCGATACCCAAGGGACACAGGACGATGATCAGGCAAGAAGATTGGGATCGCTTCGTTGAGTACACACAATCAGAACAGTTTCAGGTATAAATCCTCTACTCTGCAAACGTAGATTGATCGACTATATATGGTTTATGTTTTTTGTTTAAATATAATGAAATGATTATAATGTGTGGTTGAAGAAAAAATCGGCTTCATCAAAGGGAGCTCGAGCAAAGAATGTTTTTGATCATCACATGGGACGAGGGGGTTATACCTACCTTCGAGAGAAACTGGTAATCACCGTCAGCTGCTTTCTGTCTAGTTCAATAATTTGTTGGTTATGTGTCTAACGCATGACCGTCAACTGCTTTCTCTTGAATATTTTACAAGGTCAAAAAGAAGGAAATTGAACCGGATGAGATCCCCGGTCGTGCATTAATGTGGATGAAAGGAAGGGAGGACAAAGATGGTGCATACAAGAATGCTGTTGTCGAAGGCATGGCAACCAAATTAGTATGTTTTAGTATTAAACTTTTTAAATCATGTTAAAGTCAATTCATTGCCTTATATTGGTGTCAAAAAAACTTGAGTCTGTATAACTTGTCTCAACACTTGATGTGGATACATAAGCATGTTACTAGCGTATTAGAATATTTATATATGTTTTTTTACATAAGCGTGTTACAAGTGTGTTAGAATATTTGTTTTCTTGCAAGTTCAGCATGAGGAGCAGACTGCCTCCGGAGCCCTGGCACTTGAACCGTGCACAAATGCCGTCACCTTAGTTCTTGGCAAAGAGAAAGGTGGGGTTTTAAAAGGGATTGGGTACGGATTGACAACATGTAAATATTGGGGTGTGAGTCGGGTGAAAGGCTCGTTTAAGCAACGGATTGCCCAAATTGAGTATGAGGCGGTGCAAGAGATGAAGTGGTGAACAGGTTGACGACTCTACTTGAATCCATGAATGCTATGCTAGCAAGCCGTGAGAAGGAACAATTAGCATTTGAGGCCAGGTTCAGACATCTCAAAGGATTGTTGCCGCAAATGTCGGCAAGTCAAGTAAGTGACGTATGCTACATATTAATTGATGCATTCGACATACAAAATTGGCAATGTGTTTGTCACAATTTGTAGGTAAATTCTGTTGGTTCTAACCAAAGTACTAGTGCCGTGGTGCAAAATAAAATGCCAGCACCAGTAAGTATCTGACAGTTTCTTTGTTTATTACAACTTTCCATGTGATTTTTCATTTTCCATAACCTAATAAATTGATTTGTAGGCCAGTTCTGTGGGAACCATCTTAACCTCAGGTGAGGTTGTGCAACAAGAATCCGCTTCTCAGGTAAGCATTTGACAGTTTGATTGATCTGTTTTAATAATTAACTTTTCATGTGAGTGTGCTGATTTTGCATAAATTAATTGTAGGCCAAGTCTGTGGATAAAATAGTTGTCGAAACGGTACCCGCTCCCCATATCGCAACATCAGTAATTATTTGACAATTTTAGTACTTTTTATAATTCGTTTCCAATGTGAGTGTGCTCATTTTTTATTACCGAATTGCAGGCCAAGTCTGTGGAAAAAATTGTTGACCAAACGGTAGTCGATCCCCATAGCGCGACATCAGTAAGTATTTGGCAATTTCAGTTTTTATATTTTATAACCTAATAAGTCTAACAATTCCAATTTCTTTTATATTACCAATGAAGCCTGTAGAGAACAATGTTGACCAAGCATCAACACAACTACACCACACTCCGGATAGTAACGGCTTGAAAAAACCATCAGTAAGTATTTGGCAATTTCAGTTTTTCCTTTAATTGTTGGTTGATTTTGAATGGTTTTTAGGTAAAACGGAGAAGCCGTAAAAGAAAAGTTGATGTATCTACGGATGAAGCTTCCCCACCTGCTGACATAAAGGTATGTACTGCGCGAAACATTGTTAATTTCCCACCAACATGGATATGTACTTATATATTGAATTCAACTAAGCCATCTTAATTTCACATGCTTGTTTATAGGTGTATGAGTGTCATTTGTGTGTGCATGACAAGCGCAACAAGGTGGCAAATGATAAAGTTCATTGGTCACCAGTTCCACAACAATTGCATGGAAAAGCAATCCCGGAGGGTTGCTATAAATTTAGTATTGATGGAGCCAAAAAGAAACAAGCAATTATTCCTTGTGAGGCAAGTGAAATTACGACTGTTGGCGACGCAATTGGTACTTTTGTTGCTTGGCCAGAACACCTAATCTTATGTGACCAGGAGGTTTGTTTCCTTTTAACTTAACCGAACAAATAACTATGTTCATTTTCATTTAGTTTAAAAAATGAACACTTGTGTTCGTTTATGTTCGTTTGTTTATAATCTAAACTAACGTAATTGAACAAAGATAAACGATCATAAACGAACTTCCCGCCGAAAGGTTCACGAACAGTTAAACGAACGTTCGGTTCGTTTGCAGGCCTACTATTTTGTTCTATTCAATTACAAAATACGACATTAATTATACATATTTGTTTTTCATATTCTGCTGTTCCAGCTACCACCACTCCCATCCTCAAAAGAACCAGACAGAGCTGGCAAGAAGGCAAAGGCAAAGTACACAACGATAGACTGGGTGACCAAACAGAAGACAAGGAGCAGTGCCAAGAAAACCGACGCATTAGCTAGTATATAGGTAGTCGTTATTTTTGTATTTTGTAAGATATTTTGCATATACATTTGCTTAAATGAATATTATTGTTAATATAATTTGTTTCTAATTTTGTTTTTTCATGCTTGCTTATAGCTGTTTATTTTACTGCACAAAAAATAAAAATATTTATATATTACCTAATTACACACAATTTGGCCACATAGAACACATTAAATAGGTGTGACCAAAAGTAAGACAATAGCCACACCTAAAATTACAAAAATTAGAGTCTATAAATGACCATTAGCCACAACATAAACATTTTTGTGTGACGAAAAGTATGATAATAGCCACACTTTATATTACAAAAGCATTATATGTGACAAACGGTAAGACAATGGCCACACCACAAACTACAAAAGAGTGTTTGAGTGACAACTTCACATTTTTAGCCACATTGACAATAACCTCCATTGTCTATATGATATGTTTGGCCACACAATACATTACTATGTGTGAAGAAAAGTTTGACAATAGCCACACTTTAAATTAGGAAAAGCATTTTGTGTGACAAACGGTAAGACAATGGCCACACCACAAACTACAAAAGAGTGTTTGAGTGACAACTACACATTTTTAGCCACATTGACAATAACCTCCATTGTCTATATGATATGTTTGGCCACACAATACATCACTATGTGTGACGAAAATTTTGACAATAGCCACAATTTAAATTAGGAAAAGCATTTTGTGTGACAAACGGTAAGACAATGGCCACAACACAAACTTCAAAAGAGTTTTTGACTAGCAAGTTCACATTTTTAGCCACATTGACAATAACCTCCAGTGTCTATAAGATATGATTAGCCACACAGTACCTCACTATGTGTGACGAAAAGTTTGACAATAGCCACACTTTAAATTAGGAAAAGCATTATGTGTGACAAACGATAAGACAATGGCCACACCACAAACTACAAAAGAGTTTTTGACTAGCAAGTTCACATTTTTAGCCACATTGACAACAACCTCCAGTGTCTATATGATATTATTAGCCACACAGTACCTCACTATGTGTGACGAAAAGTTTGACAATAGCCACACTTTAAATTACGAAAAGCATTATGTGTGAAAAACGGTAAGACAATGGCCACACCACAATCTACAAAAGAGTTTTTGACTAGCAAATTCACATTTTTAGCCACATTCACAATAAACTCCAGTGTCTATAAGATATGATTAGCCACACAGTACCTCACTATGTGTGACGAAAAGTTTTACAATAGCCACACTTTAAATTAGGAAAAGCATTATGTGTGACAAACGGTAAGACAATGGCACACTATAATCTACAAAGGAGTGTTTGAGTGGCAAGTAAACAGATTTAGCCACTTTTAATGTAATATCCAGTGTCTATATCATATAATTAGCCACTCTATTATTAAATTTAAGGGGCCATTTCTTTGCTATATCCACACGGTATAGGTCACAATGCAAGCTTAACACAACCCTATTGGCCACATTAATATAAAATTCATGTGGCTGAAACATGAATTCATGTGGCTATATACGTGCAACGGTCACTCATAGTAAATTGTCATGTGGCCATTTTCTACTGTTTAGCCACACTTATTGGAGAGGCTTCTTGATGACCAGAAACTAATGCCTGTACCCTTTAGCCACACTTATTACCACATAAAGCCACTAAAAACTCTGTGTGGCCATATCATACCCACGTGTCGCGACCTTTGGCCACATATGACTTGAACCAAATGTGTGTGGCTAAAGGCATACGACCACACTTTTTTCGTGTGACCGAAGGTCAATATTGACGTAGTGAATTGCATCAGGTACAGGAATGTGGGTGGCTTTTGTTGTAGCAGGCCACATGACATTGACCATTGTTTTCCCTGTCTTTGGATCTATCACTCCCTTAGCTTTCTTTAAGAATGACTCAGCTGTTGTCATATTTGGGAAGCCTCTATCATTCTGACTTCTCAAAAAGTTCCAAAAGTCTCTACCACGTTTATCATTTGACGGATTGGTGAAGGGAGAATTTATCAAGTCACTCAGATCCACCTTAGTCCATGAACCAAAGTCCTTCATCTTTTTGTAATACTCAGTGTTCCCGGACTTTCTCTTAACCCACCACATATTTTTATCAGCATCAAATCCCCATGACACGATTCCCGAACGATTGCCATATTTGTCTGAGAAGTTTTTCTGAAAAGTCATGATGAACCTATCTGGATGATCTGATGATTCAACATTTTGGTTTGAGTTTTTCATCACCATCAGCTTTTTCTGAACTCGATCTGACTTCTCCTTGGTGATTGGTGGTGCATCCATATACTGTTTCAAGGTCTCAGACTCATAAATGTTGTCGGCTAGGCGAATAGGAGAACCTTTACCTTGATCAACTGTGGGTGTTTGAGATGCCACATCGTCGTTGCTTTTAAACTCATCTCCAAACTTTTGAAATAGCTTTTGTTGGAGGTCAAGATACATTGCTGTAAAGCCTCCCATACCAGACTGCAACTCCTTAATCTTGGAATCCTTTTCAGAGTTGCTCGCTTCCAGTTCTTGAATGCGGACATCCTTGACTACCGAATCTTGCTCGAGTTCAAAGACTCGACGTTGTAGCGCATGAATGTCAACATGAGCATCTTCAAGAACAACTCCCTTACCCTTGTTCTGAAAGTAAGTTTCTTGCATGGCAAGAATTTGGGCAATCTTGTCTGATGTACCTGAGCTTGACTGACCCTGAACTGCTGGGCCAGATGAACCTGAGGGAATATCTGTAGTATCGGTGTTTGGAATATTTGTCTCAAAGTCAAAATCACTAGCATAATCACTAGACAGCAGATCCTGAAATGACGGCTCTGCAGTAGATGTATCTTGTTCAGCCTGTGTTTCTGGAGCATGTGACTCAGGTTGAGGAGCTTGTTGTTGTAGGCCGGTGGTTGTTGTTTGTGTTGGTGTTGTGGTTGTTGCTTCAGCTTCACTGTCCAACTCGCTGGATCTCGGATCAATCCTTTTACATTTACGAGGGATGAGATCAGCGGTTGGTTCACTCAAGTCTTCTTCAATGTTTTCAGTAACTGTCTGAGGAGGTCTCAGCGCAGTTGACTGTAATAAAGCTTTGGCGGCTTCAAAAACACTTAATTTCTCTGCATTTGGAGAGGTATCTGACTGACGGTGTTCTGTCTCATCTTCTTCATCATCAGAGATTTCGAAAGCTGCAGCACGTGGTTGAACCAGTTCCGCATGTTCATCAGCAACCTGAACTATGACTGGCTAAGCTTCTGTCTTAGAAAATCATCCAAATTTTACCAGAGCATTTAGGCCCCGATATACAACCATGGACCCATTTCTGGACTGTTTCATTAACCCAAAGGTGTTGGGTCCCATTGACTTCATATCCAAGGGTCAACATTTTTGATGAGATCGGTGTGGTGAAAGTCAAAAATCATCTGCAGGAATCTTGGGTACATGAGGAATATCTCTTTCTTCTTCCCTTTCAGATTGCTCATCATTTCATTGAAGATGAACTTGGAATAGTTGTAATTCCAATCCATGATCAAAGCAACCACGACAGACATTTGAGTATGGCTAATTTCGTCTGATCCTCCCTTTCTTCCGGACACACAAGTAAAGAACGTGTGTATTAAGAATCTCCAGTATGGGTGAAACCGTTTCTTGATTGCTGGAGGATAGGTACCCTCGTAACCCATCCTGGTGAGGATCTCAGAGACAACTTGAGAGTATTTAGTTGGGTAATCTGGTTGATCACCAAACATCAGCACCTCTCTGATGATAGCTTCCATGACTGTCACTGGCTTCTCTCGTACTTTGGAGTCTATGGACACATCTCCACCCGCTCCTTGTTGATTGATTTTTGCATTCTTCCAGAAGTCGGTGATCATCGTCTTGCATATAACAGGATTTTCTCGTGGTGCGTGAGAAATCCTGCAGGTGTTGAGGGCGACAACCATAGACTTGAATTCTTTATGAGCCATGGGTGGATCAAATAGATGTCCAACAATATTATGAGTATCCACAAATTTTAATGAAGCCTGATTAGTCATTTCTGCACCAAACGTATCAAGTTAGTAGACATATAGACTCATTTGATAATATTCAAAATCAGTCCAAGATTTATAAGTGATTTGGGCCATAAAGTTGAAAGCAGACCCAAAAAAATCATTTGAAGGCCCAAGTGAGCATAACAACAGTACTGGTTAAGCCCAAGAGTCAATTTTAGGCCCAAATGGGGAGATCTCGGTCAACTTAGTGTGATCTCGGTCAATAGTCAACTAAAGTCAATCGAGAACAGGAGTTCTCAGTCAGGTCTAGGTGATCTCGGTCAACGAAAGTCAACCGAGAACACCTTGATAGCTGTTGACAGAAAACCCTTTGGTTTCCTTCTTGGAGATCTCCATTAAACCTGCAAAAATCCATTAAGCTTGTAACCGAAAACCTCCATAACCCCTAACAAATCAACCAACAAACTAAACACAGGTCCTAATAATCCATTAATTCGGGTCATCGATTAGTCCATAGCATTCAGCTATTTAAGTGTCAAATCCTAGAAGAACACAAGCCTTATAGAAGTTAGGTCAAGTATTTACCTGTGAAATAATCAATGGGTACCAACAAGTTAATGGGGTTAATTAAAATTATGCAAGAAAGCTTTCGGTTTCCGGAGAAGGTTTAGAGAGATGGAGAGGTGGAGTAGTAATAATGAGAAGGGTAGAAGATAAAAGGTTTTTGGGTTTTACTTATAACGCACCCAACATGGGCCGAGAACCCACAGTGGGATCAAAAACATTCATTCAGCCCAGATTCAAGTTGACCCAAAATTAGCCAGCCCAACACTCTTCTAAAAACGCATATTAAGAACAAACTCAGCCAAATTAAACGTTCCGAGGAGAGTAGATTCGAGATAAAAATAAAACAGAATAAATAAAAAAAACACAATAAAGAAAAAAAACATTAACATACAAAGAAACTCCCTTAATTTTTATAAGATTGGGATCATATTTCAGTTTTAGGAAAAACGCCGCCCTTTTATGAAAAGATCCGAACATGGAATCATATTGTTTAAGAGGCTGTCACTAGGATTCATGTTCAGCGTTATTATGACATAAAGAAACAGGTTGATAGCAGGTATAACAAACTTAGCATGATTTTCATTGCATCAGTGATATGATTTAGGTTCAGTTCGGCATAAAGCTTAAATGGACATAACTCATGGACCTGTGATGCCTCCTATCTCTTCTCAAAACGTATTTGGCTTTCCTCAGATCACCCCAATTTGACTCCAACCCCTTAGTGCTTGATCAAAAGATTTTATATATAGTAAACAAAATTTTAAGCTTTAAGGTTGAACGTTGGACTTACAAGCCATCCGGACTTACATGCCTTTCATTCGAGTCATGACAGGACTTACTTTTATGCCCCCATCTCTGTAGTTCTAATTTGACCCTCTAAGCTTTTAAAAACATAGATTTTTGATAGAATAAATTGATAGGATAAGAAGAAACTCTTCACATAAAGGTTTTTTTTTGAACGAATAATATAATACGATATTTTGGTGATCAAGACACTAACGGGCTCGTGTATGACTGGGTAATTGCTTTTCTGCCTATCATTTGGAGAGATGTATCAGGAGACATGCACATGTCTTCAAAATGACACTCCACATTAAGTTTAGCATATTTAGTTTATATCACCTCAACTTTTACGTATCATGAAAAGCTACCATACATATCAATGACTGTTCTAGAGCCTTTTAAGCTTAATAACTTCACCCGTTAGGCACACAAATACAATTTATCTATCACTTTCCAAAGGTTGGATCAATTCTCATTTGGAAATATTTTGAAGCTTCTAAAAAGTTGTTAACTGAATAGTAATATCACTTCCCAGGGAGTTAAATAAAACACACGTGTTAAGAATTCAGTCACCTCGGTCACTTTATTCTTTCAGGTAAATGGCTATCCATTATGACCACAAGTGGTTAACCGGACCAAACATGCATGAAAACACATGTCCTTCCAGCTCAGAGTTACCGATATAATTTTAAGTGAAAGAATACGAAACACAAAACACATCATAATCGCCCCCGGTGCTATCAGTCGTTAGGTAAATGGCTATCCTATGAAACAACAAGTAGAACAACGGACCAATCATATACAAGTATATGTCCTTCAAACTTGCGCAACCGACATAATTTTAAGCGAGAATGAATCTTGAAAAACAATTTTTTTTAATAAAAGACAACGCACACACACTATTTTTGCCTTTTTGATTTTTCTCCCCCTAAATTTGTGCAAAGATAAACAAATATGTACAAATTTATACCCAAAAAGACTCAATCCTCAAAATGAAGCATTTTAAGAAAACCCACAAGTACCTTAAATTTTGTTGTTTCAACCGGTTTTGTAAATAAGTCTGCCACATTGTTATCAGTGTGGACTTGTTCAAGATGAATCAATTTTCGATCGAAACAGTCACGAATAAAATGAATTTTAATATCGATGTGCTTGGTTTTAGAGTGTTGAACTGGGTTTTTCACAATTGCAATGGCCGCATCATTATCACAGAAAATAGGAGTGTCAAGAAATTCCAAACCGTAATTCAACAATTGGTTTTGCATCCAGATAACCTGAGAGCATCAAGCAGATGCGAAAACATACTCTGCTTCGGCGGTCGAGGTAGACACCGTCTGTTGTTTCTTACACTGCCATGAAATGAGACGGCCTCCTAAGAACTGGCAACCAGATGACATGGATTTCCTGTATATGTCATCTCCACCATAATTGCTATCAGCAAAAGCATAAAGATCAAATTCTGATTGTTTGGGATACCAATGACCTAACTTTGATTGTCCCTTCAGATATCTAAAAATACGTTTAACAACAATTAAATGAGAGAGGTTAGGATTATCCTGGAAACTAGCACATTGGCAGACTATGAACATGATGTCAGGACGACTGGCTGTGAGATACATCAGAGACCCGATCATCGATCGATAGTACGTTTGATCTACGGGACTCCCTTCAGGATCAGCTGACAATAGTGGCCTTTCTGCCATGGGAGTGTTGGCACTTTTGGAATCTTGAAGTTCAAACTTTGCCAGCATATCTTCAACGTACTTCCCTTGATGCAGTAAAATTCCTGTCGAGCTTTGGTGAACCTGTAGGCCTAGGAACGTTGTCATTTCACCCAACGAACTCATTTCAAATCTTTTCTTCATTACACCTTCAAATTCTGTACACAACTCAGCGCTGGTGGATCCAAAAATGATATCATCGACATAGATCTAGACAAGAATCAAATCTTTTCCGATACTTTTCCGAAACAAGGTTTGATCGATGGTTCCACGCTTATAGCCATGATCAAGAAGATGCGCGGTCCGTGTAGCATACGACGCTCGAGGAGCCTGATGTAACCCGTACAAAGCCTTGTCTAGCTTGTAGACGTGATTTGGTTTCTTAGAATCAACAAAACCCGGTGGCTGATCAACATATATCTCCTCCTTGACTTCACCATACAGAAACACGGTCTTAACATCCATCTGATACACTGTAAACCCCATGTATGATGCATAGGCTAGAAAGATTCTAATGGCCTCAAGTATAGCCACTGGGGCCTAGACTTCAGTGTAATCTAACCCCTCAACCTGACGAAAACCACGAACTACCAATCGTGCCTTATTTCAAACAATAACCCCCGTGTCATCTTGCTTGTTTCTGAAGACCCATCTTGTATCGAGAGCTTTCTTTCCTTCCGGAAACTTAACCAATCTCCAAACCTTCAACTTATCAAATTGATTCAATTCCTCGTGCATAGCGTCAACCCAACTAGGTTCACGAAGAGCCATTTCAACAGTTTTTGGCTCAATTTGAGAAATGAAGCAGGAAAACATACAACTGTTTATGTGTCCTGTCTGACTTCTGGTGGACATTCCCGCTTCAATGGGACCTATGACATCTTCAATCAGATGATTCTTCTATATTCTCGACGGAATTAAATGATCGGAAACATCATTGTTTGGTTGAAGATTGGACACGTTGTCACTAAAATCAGCAAGGGGATTCTTCCAGCCAGATGTCGCCGTACTGTGGGAATACGAAGTACCGGCAACATATTCATCTGGAATGACATCGGGAAACAATGTGCTCCCGAATATCTGACAGATGGAACTCTCCCCCTCAACAGTAGCATCATCTTCAGACGTGTTCGGCAAACAATTGGTTTCTGAAGATTCCTTGGGCTGAGTGTTAGTTGCAGGTGAATCATTACTTAACTCAGCGACATCATCATCCAGTACCGAAGAAATGTGAGACACTGCCTGTGAATTATCTTTTGCAGCTTCCACTGTGGGACCACCTAGATATTCTGTGTTGATGACTGGAAACACCTTGAATGGTTTGAAGAGTTCGTTGTAGTCAAATAACCAATCGGGACCAACACGAGCGTCTGTCTCATTTTCTTCTAACCAACGAACTTCATAGGACTCTAGAATCTGTTTGGTTGATTTGTTGTATACCCTGTAGGCTGTATTACCCGCGTAACCAACAAAATAGCACTCATCAGTTGTGGCCCCAAACTTTGGAGTAGACTCAAGATTCAGCAGTGTACATGGACAGCCAAATGCTCTGAAGTGTGCGACTGTGGGTATGTGACCATAAACAATCTCATATGGAGTCTTCATTTTGGACTTGTTGATAATGTTAGTGCACCGTTTTGGTGTCCGTAGCATTCGTTATACATAGTCTAGATTGAATATTTATTGTAAATGGCCCATTCGCTATGGTTTGTATAGCGAATGAGGTCCATTCTTTAGTGATCTAGGCTAGTTCATTAAGGTATAAGCCCATTTGTTATGGAAGCATAACGAATGTGGGCTAGTTCGTTAAGTTATTACCATTCGTCATGGAATGTTGACAAATGGAGTCTAATTCTTTATGGAGGCATAACGAATTAGAGTTAACTTAACGAATGGAGCATGTGGCCTATAAATAGATGGTTCCATGCTCATAATTAAGTGAGATCACACACATAGAATAAGTGAGATCCATAAGTTATTCTCTCCATAACTTATTATGTATTTTATCCATATTTATCAATAAACCGTATTTAACGTATTTGTATTCGGATTGTTTAATCGATGTATCGACGCGGCTAGATCTGTGGTAGGTCTCCACAGATAATAACCCTATTATGAACATAACATGTTGTATTGATAGCCTCTGCCCAGAAGAACAAAGGCAGTTTAGAATCATACAACATAGTCCTTGCTGCCTCGATAAGAGTTTTGTTTCTTCTTTCAGCCAAACCGTTTTGTTGTGGTGTCTGAACGACGCTATACTGACGAAGCACCCCTTTCTCTGAACATAAATGATTCAATGATGCATTCTTGAATTCCGTTCCATTGTCACAACGAATTCCCTTCAGCTTCAAGTTCAGTTGGTTCTCCATGAGTATCACGAATTTCTTGATTAAATCTGCAGTACATGACAAGAAAAATACCCATGTAAAACGTGAGTAATCATTAGTAATAACAAGACAATAAGAGCTACAAAAAAGACTCAATACATGAACTGGTCCAAAAAGGTCCATATGGAGTAATTGAAAAACTGACGATATGGTATTGATCAACTTTGGCTTGTGAGATTTTCGATGATGTTACTCAAAGCACAAGCGACACATTTTTCAATAGTCACGAAATCCTTGATTGGTAAACCACGCACCAAATTATTTTTAGCAAGACGATTCAGATTTTTAGTATTAGCATGACCAAGCCGACGATGCCAAAGCATTGCATTATGTTCTGACACTTTTGAAAACAAGCAGGTTATTTCGTCAGGAACATTTTTGTTCATGTCAATCACATAAGCATTATCTTTTCGTTGTGATCGAACAAGAATCCAGTCTTCTGGTATAATTATATCAGGTTTCAAAATCAGACACTCTTTCTTAGTAAAATGAGTTGAAAAATCTTCGTCACAGATTTGTGACACACTCAATAAACTATGCTTCAATTCTAGAACAAAGTTGACATTGTCAAATTTTAGAACACAAAGTTGACTTGGAATTATAGGTACGAATGGTTGACGTAACATCCGGAGCTTTGGATGTGGAAGGAGACGAATCAGCCCCATTTTTCTGTTTTGGTCTAGACTTAGTGCTCATGTTTGAATTGAACTCGAAACACCTTTTTTGACCTTTCTTTTAGACATGTTAGGTTTGGTCTGATGAGCACTAAACCTGCCAGATTTGTTTCGATTCCAATCATCGTAAAAGGAACTAGCCTGATCATGCCTGAACGCGTTATGAGGCATGTAGGGCATATTCCTTTGATAAAATCCATAATAAGGAACATATGGACGATGTGGACAATTTCTGGAAATATGACCAGGAGTGCCACAATTATAGCAAGTTTGACGTTTTATGAAAAAATCAGTTTGGACAACTCCTTGTCTGGACTGGTTGTGTGGACCTGTCTGCTTGAATCTGCGAGAATTCTTGTTCTCATCTTTGAATTTATCACCTTGTTTGTCATTAGAGCATCCCTCTTTGACAAAATTAGGTGCAACGTATTTATTGGATTTTTTTTTTAATTTTATTAGAAACCACATTACTAGAATTCAGAGTTTAAACCGAATCAACCACACGAAAATCCTTGATCTTTAAAGCAGAGCCCACACAAACAGTCGGAATAACATAATTCAAAACAAGGGTCGTCATCCTCATCAGTCCACTCCTTCACAATTACTTTTTCAGCACATGAAGTAGATACATTAGAATCGTTCATATTTGAAGTGGACGGACCAGTGTTCACAGAACTGGTTTCGTCACCATTATCTTGTTTACCATACTTCATGTCCTTTATCTTCCTGTTCTTTGGTGATAGGGGTAGGGACATAATTCTTGTTGTAAGGTGGGGGAACTTGACTGTATCCTATTCCCTCACCTTCATTTTTCTTCCACCACAATTGATTTTCAGTCATTGAGTTAACTACTTTACTGGAACCATCGAATTTTTTAAAATCAAGTTCAGCCTTTTCAAACTTACTAGTTAGATTCAAGATCTTTAACTCGGAGGCTTCCAGTTTAGTAGTTAACTCAACAATTTGTTGATTGGCATCTAGGTAATGACAACTCTTTATACTAAAATCAGATTTGAGCTTAGAAATGTCTTTCTTCCGTGCTTCTATTTTGTCTAGAAAGCCCTTTTCATTTTTCTTAAGTTTAAAATTTTATGATTTTATTCTCTCCATATCTCTAGTCAGGTATCGTTATGAAGCTTATACAGTTCTATTTTTTTCAATACAATTTAAAGAAGATGGTTTGAAACTTACCTCAGATGAACTTGGAGAAGTGAACGCCATATACGCAATCTGAAGCTCCTTGACCTTCTTCTCAGTAGCGTTTTATTCTCCAGTGTCTTCCACATTGGCAAAGTTTGCAGTCTGATTTCCAATGTTGAGTGCAAACATCTGACCTTCCCAAGAGAACTGTTGAGAAACCATACCTTATTCACCTTTACCTGAATTACCTCCAACCTCACCTCTAGCATTCCTAACCGGAACCAAGGCCCTTTCCGTATTTCCATCCTTCGTTGGATTAGTACATTCTCGAGCAAAATGGCCCGGCTCGTGACAGTTGTAGCACCTAAGAGTATCCTTGTTAAAACCCATCTATTGATTATTCGGCATATTCCAATTATTTCTACCCATCCTTTTAGTGAACTTCTTCGCACGAAAAACTGCCATGGCGATTTGCCACGATATGTCCATTTCTTCAACATCATCAGGATGGATCTGATCTAATTCAGCAGCAACTACAGGTGGAACCAAGTCTCCAGCCAAAAGTGCATTATAGCAATTCATTAATCCTGCCATTAGAGCGATATTCTCTTGAGTCTCTTTTGATATGGTAGGAATCTGGTTGAAGTTCTGACTGGAAGTGTGAGTAATTTTTCCAGTATCATTAGAAGATTGTCCAGACTTGGTGAAGAAAACTGGAGCTGGTTGGGGTGGGGTGGATGATGAAGATGATTGACCTAGAGTGGATGAAAACATCTGGAAGTTACCCTGAGATGGTTGTTGAGTAGCCTTGAATAGTGAAAAACTGTCTTGAGAAATAAGAGCACAGTTGGAGGCAACATTGTATCCAGCCGCACTGTAAGAGCTCGCGTGATTTATTGCATGTTTCTTATCATCCATATCACATGCTTTAATAGTGGCTATCATTTCACTCATACCCATTCTGTTGAGGTCCTTAGTCTTTTTGATAACCGCAACATTCATGTCCCAACTTTTCGGCAATGAGTTCACCAGCTTGTTGTTTATCTATGAGGTTTGTAGGTAAATTCCCGCTGATCTCATTTAAGTCACAAGAGATATGAATCTTTGAAGTTGGGATTCCAACGTTTCTCCCAAAACATGATTAAACATATTGAACTTTTGTCGCAGCAGATCTTGGCGACTTCTCTTCATATCTTCATTACCTTCATATACTTCTATCAGTGCCTCCCACAATTCTTTATCAGACTGAAGTTCTCAAAATTGAAGAGCAACCTCAGGTGAGAGTGCCATGGTTAGAGTGGAGAGAGCTTTCTCATTTTCCTCGACTATAGCAAAATTATCATCGTCATAATGTGCAACTGGTTTCACAATGACTTCATCAGAGTTAGGCCTTTGAAAGGTGATTCTTTGAGGTCCCCTAACAATACTTTTCCAAATTTTTGAATCCTTTATCTTGACGTAATGTTCAAAACGAAATTTCCATTCACTGAATCCCTCATGAGATAAGAGACGGGGTATACGAGTGGCAATCCCCATGATGGAGTCAAGTTCTTGATGAAGTGATGAATTGGTTGAATTACTACTATTTGTTAACTGGGTCATTTTAATTGGTTACAGATTAATTTTAGGTCCAATTATTACTTAAGTCCAAACTTAAAGTCCAAGTCTAGATCAAATAGGCCTAAACAAATAACCGGGTTGTGAACAGGTCCACACTTGTTGACCGAAAGCCACCAAATTTACCAAACTTTGACCGAGAACTCAAGGTTTGACCAATCTTTGACCGAGAACTCAAAGTTTGACCAAGCTTTGACTGAGAACCCAAATGTTGCCCAATCTTTGACCGAGAACCCAAATGTTGACCAATTATTGACCGAGAACTACTAGTGACCGAGAACTATCTAAGCCGAGAACAATCAGTGGCCGAGAATTGTCTTGGCCGATACTACTATTTGCTGTTTTGGCTGAGAACACTAATTGTCAACAAACTCGTAACAAACTCCCGAGAAAAAGGATCTTGATTTGTTTCCAAACCAATACCAAATCTTTCCCAAAAATTATCTTCTTCTTCTTTTCCGGTTACAGTTTCACCGGAAAGATAATCAAACCACCACGAGCACTCTTCTTGAATCTTTGATATCACAATAACGAGCCTGAATAAGGTCTAAGGCTCTGATACCAATTGTAAGTCCCGAATCTGGATCACTACAATTATGATATCAACACAACAAGTATTGGTGCGGAATACCAACACTTGGTGATTCAAGAACACGAGTAAACACAAGAAATTAACACATGATTGCTTCAAAACACACGTATTATTAAGATACGTCGGGTGCTTAAGCACTTACAATACTTGCACGTCTAGTAACGTGTAGACGGCCAAAACACAATACAAAATAAGTGAACGAACAACCTTAACCCTATACAATACATGCACTATATATAGGGAACCAAACACCCAAGCCCATATGAATCAAAAGCCCACTGAGAACTCTAAAGAGTTCTCGGCTTACATAATAAACCCGTAGCCCAGCCCACTAAATGTAGACTAAATACAAACCATACAAGCTGGGCCCAACAGTATAGATCAGTCTGACAGTGTTGGGTCTGCGTTTGATCCAACAATACACTCACCAGATTTTCTAAATTGTTTAAAAATGTCTGGTATGCCTAATCGTATATTGGTTTTAAAAGTTGGTGTGCCAATAATGTTACTAAGGAATATTGATCAGAAGAACGGTTTATGCAACAGAACTAGATTACAAGTAATTAAATTGGGGTGGCGTTTTATTGAAGTAAAGGTTATTTAAGGTACTAACATTGGTTATTTCACTTAAATAGATTTGGTTTATTGTGTTTTTCAATTGGTATTCATATTTATAACAATTAAAACAAAGATTTGTTCTTTTGCTCGTCATTATTCTCATCATTTTTCTTTCTACTTATCATTTTGTTTTAATAATTGTGTAATACGTTCATTATCTTTTGTTTGGGATTGACATGTGGTATTCAATTAATTTGAGAAAGAAAGTATTACGTCCATGCCATTGTGTGACATGTAGTTTCAATTGTGTTTTACGTTTCAGGTCATTGTGTTATATGTATTCACCATTGTGTTTTACTTTTCAGGTCATTGTATCGTATGTATTCACCATTGTGTTTTATATTTTAGGTTATTGTGTAATATGTATTCATCATTGTGTTTTATGTATTGGATAATTTGTTGTAATATATCATTATATTTACATATTATTACACAACGATGTTATTAATATATAAAAAACACAATGATGATTTGTAAGACAAAATGACGAAAAACACACAAACACACACACACACAATGATAAAAAAAGACACGATGGCAAACATAATGACACAATGACGTAATTTTTGTTTTAATTTTTATATAACAAATTCATACTCATATTAAAGATAAAAAATGATTATTATTATGATGATTTTTTTTGTAAAAAAGCTATTTCATATGAAAAAATTATAGAAGTTTTAAAATGATAGGAAAATTGACATTGTATTGAGAGAGAAAATAAATACTTTTACTTTTATACTGTTTTCTCTTTGGCCATCAATTAACACATGTCAATTAATTATGATTTCTCACACTTATTATTTTTGTTGACCTTTGTAAAATAACTCAACCCTTATTTTATATATATACAATATTTAAACTTTTTTGCTCTTAAATTGAATCTATTTGCAAATTTTTATTTTCTTTAAGCAACTTTCTTAGGTAATTTGCAAATTCTATAAGAGGTTAACTTCAAAGAGAAACAATATGTGTCATCTTGTCAAACAATTTACCCATGATAAAAAATAGGTAAATGGGAAATAAATAATCCATTTTTCATGCATTGACTGATAATAGTCTCTCATTAAAAGTTCATTCCAACTGTTTAACTTTTTGACTATCTTTCTCTCAATAATCTCTGTTAAAAAAACACTTAACGTCGTTAATTTTTTTTCGAATTTCAAACTGATATTTTAGGGCTTTTGATAGGATGAAGGACACGAGTCAACTTATATAAAATGTATCTTGAAACGGTGAACCAAACGATGAAACAGTGTTTCAATTCGGGTATATGAATTTTCAATTAACAAATATCAAGCCATTTGGATTACCATTTCGAGATAAGAGGAAGACACAAAACTTTAAGGGAGGGATGAATACATTAGAGCATCCTCATCCCGTCCTTCATTCTCATATCTATAATTACATTAAAAAACACTTCATTTTTGTCATTCTATTAAATTAAATAACACTTTTTTGTACATGTGTACTTATAGTTTTTCTCTACTCTACTCTATTCATAACCAATTTTAACAAATATTAAAAAATAAATATGGGCAAACAAACTTTCTCCAAATTTACAAAAAAAATTACTAACTTTTTTTTCTCTTTCACTCACAACTAGGGGCGTCCAAAATACCCGAACCCGATTAACCCGACCCGACCCGAACCCGAATAAGCTAAATAGGGTCGGGTTAAATAGGTTCAAAAAGTATTAATCGGGTTATTCGGGTTGACCCGAATAACCCAAATTGTTAATTGGCTCGGGTTTCGGGTTCATTTTTGGGAAAAAATCGGGTTTCGGGTTAACCCGAATAGCCCGATTAGTAATGAAACTTTACTTCAAATACAATAATGAAAATATGAAATAAACACTAAAAAAATCAATACTAAAAGTTTATTAGAGAAGTTAATTATTCTGCTTCTTCATGAACCGTTAGACTGAAATTCATTTATGTTGTGTCATTTAACTAAAAGAACAAACATGAACAATTTTTTTCACTCGTTCATCTATTTCGTGAACATTCTTTTAAGATCGTTCATTTAAATTTGTTTACGTCCGTTCATGTTCCTTTTCATATTAATAGAAAACTAGTTATGTATCCGCCGCGTTGCGGCGATGCATTTAGTCGGTAAAACCCAAGTGTTGCAGCGGTGAGTCGGGTTGGTATTGATTACGTACATTACGGTTTGGGAACAAAGCAGAAAGAGAAACTCATAAAACTTACGATACACAAAAATAACATTTTTAAAAATGTTTATTCGTCGGTAAAATTTGGGTGTTGCAGTGGCGAGTCAACGCAACTTCAGTTGGAATCTGTTACATTCGTTATGGTACCAGAATTAAAATAAAAAAAGCAACAAAAAACACAAACGCTTGATGGTCGGGCTTGTGGCGGCGAGCCGACACGAAGTCGGTTCGTTTTTGTTATGATTATTAATTACGGTAACATAAACATAACAAAACATAATTCGTATAGGTTATGATACAAAAAAAAACCATATTTAAAACGACGCTTATTCGGTCGGCAATACCGGTCATTGTGGCGTAGCTGACACATATTCAGTTAGTTTTGATTACGTTTGTTACAGTACCAGATCTAAAATATAAATAAAATAACATATTTAAAACAAAACATTAAAAGAATCCAATAAAGAAAGCAATATAAGTCTAGGGCTGTAAACGAGCCGAGTCGAGCCGAGCTAGAGTGTGCTCGAGCTCGAACTTAATCGAGCTGGCTCGAGCTCGGCTCGTTTTCTTTATCGAGCTGAAAAATCGAGCTCGAGCTCGGCTCATTTAAAGCTCGAGCTCGTCGAGCCAGTCTCTTTTAATTTTTTTTGAATATTTTTACTTTTTACTTTTTAATTATTTTTAATTTCTTATTTTACAAATTTTGATATATAAACGATAAAAAAATATCATTTTAACATACATATTATAAAATTAATAATTAGAACTTTATATGTTTTATTTTCGTTATTTTTTTATAAGGTTTTAGGTATCGCGTGACATAATATATGTATAAGTATGATATTATTATATATAGATATTAAAATTTAGGGGTTAACCTAAACGAGCCAACGAGTCGAGCCAAAACCGAGCCACGAGCCGAGCTGACCCTGGCTCGAGCTCGGCTCGTTCAGAAATCGAGCCGAGTCGAGCCGAGCTCATTTTGAATCGAGCTTTTTCGAGCCGAGCTTTTTTCGAGCTATTTTCGAGCGAGCCGCGAGTTTTTGAACACCCCTAAATATAACTACGATTTATAATATTTTTGGCTGTTTTTGGTTGCACCTGTTACAAAAAGGAATGAAAAAACCGGAATTGAAAGTTGCGAAGTGGCCTTGTACATGCTCACACTAAATGTTAAGAAAGACATTCAACCATCAGGCTACATCGTTTAATTGTTTGCCTGCTTATATAATTTAAACAAAATGTCAAAAGCAGGGCTGTAAAAGGTACGGTGGCACCAACATAGCAATATTTATTTATATAGGGGGTGTTTGAGATTTCTTATTTTGTCTTCTTATACATTTTTATTAATTTAATAAGTTATAAAAGTGTAACTTATGAAACTTTTCTTCTCACAATATAAGCAATCCTAAACACCTTATCACTTTTCAAAAAGTTTATAAGTTATAAGTTGGTGAAAATAAGCAATCCCAAACACCCCCATAGTATAATTATTAAAAATTATTTGCATTTAGAAATTATATCACCCTAATATATTTTATATTTGTTTATTTTTGTTCATTTGAATGTGTTCATTTATGTATGTTTGTGTTCGTTAATGTATGCACATATATGTTCCTTTATGTTTGTTTATCTTTGTTTAATTGCGTTCATTTATATTCGTGAACTATTCATTTAGATTTTAAATGACCGAACAATATAAACACGAACATGTTCATTTTTCAACTAAAGAACATGTAAACAAATATTTGTTCGATTAACACTGCATTCTTGAGTTTTTTATTTAAGGGATTAGAAAAGAAAAGATAAGAAAACTTTTCTTTTTTCATTCTTGAGTTTTTTCATTAAAGGAAAAGAAAGGGAATGGAAGGAAAAGTTAAGCTTTTTTTTCCTTCAAAACTTTCCTGCCAAATATGGCCGGATTGTGAAGGAAAATTTATATCTCATTACCATATTACCAATTTACCCTATTTTAATTTTCTTTTTCATGTTACTATGAGGACATAATTGTAAAATTACAATTTTTTTTCCTATCTTTTCCTTCCAATCTAACTCAAGAATGTAATAAACACTTTCTTTTCTTTTCTTTAATTTTAACTCGAGAATGCATTTTAAGTATATAATTTCTTTTCCTTTCTTCCACTATCCAATCTTATCATTTCTTTTCCTTGTATTTTAAACCCGAGAATATGGTGTAAGTGTTCGTGATCGTGTTTGTTTAAAGTTAAACGAACGAACACGGACATGCCTTTGTTCATATCCGTTCGGATCGTTTACGAGGCAATATGTGATTATAAGATAATGACTTGTGGACGAAACTGAAAATTGAGTGGAATGAGAAATTTTACAACCCACAAGTTACAAGTATAAAAATCAACTTAAAATTATAATGTAACATGGTCAACCCGACTAACCTCGACTAACCCGAACCTTAATAGGGTCGGGTTTCGGGTTAGATATGTTTTAAGAAAAACCCGACTAAACCGACCCGATTAACCCGAAACCCGATCAGGTTGACCCGATGAACACCCCTACTCACAACCACTCTTAAGTCATAATCCTATCCTATAATTTATAAAATCCTTTTACAAATATTTAATGGATAAATTAAGAATGCTCTTATTAGGTTGATTGAAAGGGCAATCTCCGTCTCAAGAGCAAATTGTTCTCAATGGAACAGCTTTGTATCATATAGTTTTAGTTTGTTTTATATTAATGGAACATGTTTGTTTTAACTGAAGTTTTAAGTATATTTTATATTAGTTTTAGTTTGTTTATCTATAATATATATAAACGAAAACATATAAATCCTACGTGTCGTGATGTGGTCGTTCCTCCTTTTTTTGGAGTCACCAGATTTGCTTGATTTTTAAATGGAGGCTTCTCATGCATTTGACCCGAATTCACGGGTATGGGTCTTACCAAACCCAGATATTCCTTAAACGGGTATAACATCTCATTAAATTAAAAATAAATCTCACCAAATATTTGATGTAAAAATCCTATAAAATAGGGATATATTAAACATTAATATATGATTATTTTTAATATATATTATTATAATTAAGAAACAATTTTATGGTAAAAAAAATAAACGGGTCTTGGGTCTCACCAAACTCATACAACTTTAAACCGGGTTATAACATCTTATTTATTTGTGAAATATTTTATCATCAAACCATAAGTATATTCTTAACTAACATACAATAAATAAAATTAAAATTCAAAAAATATAAAACAATTTGTTTATTATATATATATATGTATATATATATATATATATATATATATATTAGGGATTAATGGAGTTACACATTCACTTCTCGCACTTCTCGCTGTAAAAAACTTCTGAAAAGATCCAATACCTATATATATATATATATATAAGGCAAATTCAGGTTTTTATTAATGTCTTTGTTTGTTAAAATAGCTATTTGATTATGTAGCGGAAAATGTTTAATAAGATATATTTACTTTCAAAATATAGGGAATTAAAAACTCTTTTCTTTTTCATTTACAAAATTACTTGTTTTAAAAACAAGTTTACATATTCCGCGTTTACAAAATTAACTAATCATCAGCTATATCACCGCTAGGAATTTTCACTTCTATGCATTACTCCTGGTTACCTGAAAACATTTTTAAAAATACGTCAGCTATATGCTGGTAAATAACGTTGACTCGATAAAAGGTTTTCACCATTTGTTATGACACAACACAAATGCATTCAACTACTCAGTGGGCCTCAATCTCATCTCATCAAAACTAAATATATGCACGAACCACTTCAAGGGCAGTTGCGCGCCCCATGGCCAGTATCTTTGTAGTGTGCCCCACTACAATTTGTATATATAAAGATCCGAAAACATGCGTATTTTGGTATGAGTGTTTAATTACTACCTTGTATCAAAACGTTTTAGAGGATCTGAACCACCCTTCATGTAAATTCTTTTCTGACTCTTTAAATATGGATAAATATATGTGTTTTTAAAAGAGTAAATACTTTGTAAAAAGGTAAACGTATTCACGTCATAAAGAAAGTTTAAACGTATATACACTATAAAAAGGTTGAGTATATTAACCTTTTTAATTCTCTGATAATCACTTATTATACCTTGACACGCAATTATGTCCCTTGAGCTCTTATTGATGGTAACTTAACTTAACTATTCAAGTTTGGGATGAATTAAATTGAACTCTATAGTCTTTTATTTATAGTGTTAGGAAACTTGATGAGTAAGCATGAGGTGTTACTAGAATTCGACATGTGTCGTTCTATGTGATAACTCATTTATTATGTGCTGACACGTGTCATTCCTTGTTGATTAGTCATCATCCACATGTCGCTTCGTGAGGATACATGTCATTCAATGTTAACACGTGTCATTCCATACCGTAATCAGCCACATGTCACTTCGTGAGTCTTTTATATTTTTATTTTAGCTAAATGACTAAGTGGTCCCTCAACTTCCTAAACTGTTAAAACTGAAAATTGAAATTTTAGAAAGGTTAAAACTTGGTTTTCGTTAAAAGTTTGTTTTGACTAAGAACTTACATGCAAGTCTGTCGTGAGCCTTTCTAAGGTGAGATATCAACTGTGCGTACTGTTTTGACGTTCCATGTCTGACTCACCCATGATCAGCATCAAGGTAGAAACCCACCACTGTGGGAAAATCCCCTTTAAGTCATGATTTGAACCTAAGACCACAAAGACCCTAAGTGTTAACCATCATCGTCATATCATTGAACCAAAAGACCAATCGCACATGTAAGATTATGTGTTGTTTTTGAAGCCGCGCTGAAGCCGCCTGAGCCTATTATGGTTCAGGCGAATGGTGGCTTCTACAAATTTTCTAATTTACTTAATTAATTATTTTCTTCTAAATTTGGAAACTAACTAATATTACATCAAAGTAAAAATATTAAAATTAACAAATAATACTAGTCCAATACAAGATCATCGGGATGTCTAGCCCACAAATGCTCGACCAAATAGCCACACATTGGTCATCAAGAACCATGTATGGAGAATTATACTGTAACATCCCGAAATTTCTAGGATATTATTTAATATATTATTTACGTCGGGTGTAATAATTTAGTTACTGGAGTAATAATAATAATAATAATAATAATAATAATAATAATAATAATAATAATAATAATAATAATAATAATAATAATAAATATGAAAGGATAAGTAGGCTTTTTAGATGAAATTAATTATGGACCAAAAAGGAAAGATGAGCCTTAGGTCCATGGGCATAAGGGAGTATAAATACCCCTTAAACCCTAATCCTTTCAATTTCCATTCATCTTATCCATCTTAATCTCTACACACTCAAAACACACACACAAACCCTTCCTTAAGGCCGTGAGAAGAAGAAGAGGATCCAAGATCAAAACCTAGCCTAAATCTTGATAAATCTTAACCTTACAAGCAAGATACAAGGTCATTGTTCATAATCAAGCTAAATCATAACCTAAAAACGAGTAATGTATGTTCTTGATATTTAAAGTTTATGTTTTTATGAATGGTTAGCCATGAGACCAAGCCCTAGAGTAGATCGGGTATAAACGAACCATAAAGTAGCGAACTTGATGAATAAAACAAACGTAACGAACTTATGGTTATGAACGGCTCGTAAAAGAAACCCTAGATCTAGTTTTGAACATCTTAGCCATAAAGATCCAAGATTTATGGTCATTCGGGTCGAGGTTTAGCTGGAAACGGTTAAGGAAAACAATTATGGATCAATACCGAGCCATAATAAGATGTTAGGGCTAAAACGAGTAAAAATAATTATTTTAAAGAGCTAACCCGTGACCAATTTACCCAGCTCACACGCTTACAAACCCCAGACTCGCTTACAAACCCCATGCTCGCTTAGAAAGCTTATACTCGCTTAAAATACCCAAGACTCGATTACAATACTTTACTTGCTTACAATACACAACTCGCTTACAATACATAACTTGCATACATGGTCCACTCGTTTACATGAAGTCGCCAGCATATGAAACTCGATTACATATAAATAACTCGCTTACAATGCATTAGCTTACAATTCATTAGCTTACAATGTGATCATTAGAATACAATGTTATTAGAATAGACCGGACTTAGCCATTTTGGCTAAAATATGAATAATATGATATGACAAGTATTGATGCATGTAATTAATATACAGTTAGCAGAGGTCAGTCAAGGAAATGATTAACGATTAACGGAGAACGTAACAGAACCCATGTGAGTTTCTAGCCCCATTTCCTTGTTATGGTTTCGGGGCTGTGTCCATACTCTATGTGAAGCGTGAATACACTTAACTTAAGTGGTAAGTGTATGCTATAAATGTGTATGAGTTAGTCCTCATGTAGAGGTTATGAATAAATGTTTGACGAAGCGTGAACGATCTTCGGATATTGCACGTGTCGGCAAAGGAAATGATCCCCAAGGGATTATAAGTGTGTGAATGTTATGATGTGACTTGCTTATTATGTAAATGATAAACTGATAGGAAGTGTGTTGTATACAAGTAGATTAATGTGTGATAGAGGTGGTAAGGGGTCTACTAAGGGTGTTTGTGGCATGACGATAGTGCGTGGTAGGGTAAGCCTATACGTGCCTCCGTTATTAAAGTATCATAACGAGAGAACGTGGGAGGATAAGCTCTACGTGCCTCCGTTATTAAAGTGGCATAACGAGAGAACGTGGGAGGGTAAGCCTCTAAGTACTCCCATAAACAAGTGGTTAAGATGTAAGTGACAGGTAAGTGGATAAGTGGTAAGGTGAGCAGTATAGATAGTGGACTATGTGTCTTCGGATACGTATATAATGCATGTAATGGTTGTATGGTAAGTTGCTTGATTAACTAGAACTCACTCAGCGTGGCTGACTTTTAGTATGCACGCAGTGAGTAGGATGAAGCAGATAGCTTGAGCCGGGCTCATAGTAGTTGAATAAAGAAGCTGACATCTGAAGACTTAAGTTGTCTTTATGATTTGATGTTTAATTTGAAAGACAAGAATGTTTGATGAAAACAAGTTATGAATCATTATGTAATGTTTTATGAAAGTTTTATATTCCGCGAAAGGTTTTAATTAACTATGATATTTAGAACTGTGTTTATGAGTAAATCCGACGTTAAAGTGAGGCATCGGGATCGGGGTCTTACATATAAAAGTGTAGACGACATCAATTATTTTCTCCCATGACCAAATTCGTAGTGTCCTAGAAATCCATTTAAGTTTTTTCTTTAGAACTCCAAAGGCCATTTCAATATCTTTTTGGGCCGATTCTTGCTTTTTCGTAAACTACTTCCATTTGTCTTCAATGGGAGATGAATAAGCTTTAACAGGCGTTGACCATTCGTTGTAAATACCATCAACCGGGCACTAGTCATGCTAAAATTGTTCCACAATTGCGTAAAACGATTGAGCCGGTTCAACCCCGTCAAAAATGTCATTGTATATCGATGAATGTTCGATAACATTTATGTCGTTATTTGACTCGGCAACACCAAAAAACGCATGCCAGAACCAAAGATCTTGGGAGGCCACCACCTCAAGTATAATATTGGGGCCAGGGTGATCACCCCAGTATACTGACCTCACCAGGCCGTAGGAAATATATTCCATCCAACATGCGTACATTCGATGTTACCAAGCATTCCGTGGAAACCGTGTTTTTCACCGTACACCTTGTATATGCGTTGGATATCATACAAAGTTGATTTGCGAAAATATCTCTGTGAGTACACCGATATGATATATAAACATAAAAATATATAAACCCTTGAACAATATAAAACATGACTATGTTTACCTTGACAGAAAAAATGAAGTGAGTTTCGCGCAACTTTTTCAGACATTTCTACGTATTCATTCATTACGTCTGACAAAATTGCATACGCTAGGTGACTAATAACAATTGCACATTTTTGCATAGTCGTGAAACCAGGTCTACCTCTAGAATCTAGTCTTTGTTGGAAAAAAAGATATTGATCCGAAAAATCATTTGATAAACGCATAAACAATTGTATACTCATTCGAAACCGACGCCTAATATGAAGTTCGTCATAAAGGGGATCAGGGCTAAAATAGTGGTGTACCAAAGTTTCAATAGTGTACAATTGATCACGAAGAAGAGGTGATTGTCTTGTTAGCCTTTGTCTCCTTTGAATCCGTTCTACAAACAGGTTAACAGTTTTCTCCCGATTTCAAAAATGTTCAATCTTCCCGTACCAACAATCAATAACAATAAACACAGATCTCAGATCTGTATATAAGATTAATACGAGTAAGGATCTAGCTCGTAATTAACATAGATTCAGTGTTGTATATATATTATCATTAAGTTATCAATAGTGTTTGCATAATTTTAGGTGAAGCTTGGGAGAGATCTGGACTCTGAAATCTTCTAATTGAAAAGCTTACATTAAAGTGAACAGTAGTTCACTTTATATAGAAGGCGATCTGGTTCGCTAACATCCCCTAGCGAACCAGCTTTCCCTTCGTTACATAACTTAACTTAACAAACCACCCCCTGATTCGTTAACATTCCCTAACGAATCAGGAGGGAATACATTATAATGTCTTAGTTCGCTAACATCCCTAGCGAACTAGACTTAACCTTAACGAACTAGTCTTAGTTCGCTAACATTCCTAGCTAACTAGACATAACTTTAACGAATTAGATAAATATAAACATTAAATATTACATTAATTATCAAATAAGCATTAACGATAAATACAAAGACTCTAGACGCAAAACCGTGCACTAACAGACACCCCCTCGTCTTGAGCTCTTTATCTTTAACTTATTTGAAGCGCTTGGACTGCCAGTCTCTGCAACTATGAATTCCATGTTCATGACACACACGAACGACTCATTGGAATTGCATAGCCAGGTCGTAATCTTCTTGGCGTTCAAACAAAATCTGCTTCCTGTATAGCACGTCGTTGTCTGTCTCTGATAAATTAACCAACCACATCGGGTCGATTATCTTGATGAGCTCGGTCTTCAGTCCTCGACCACAAACAATAACGGCCTCGCCAGTATGATTGTCATAGTACCAACGGTTGAAAGACAGATAAATATCATGAGGCATTGTCTTCACAGGAACCTTTTTCATTGTCTTTGGCGGCTTCACTTTCAAGACAAGTTTCTTCCAGCCGGTCCTTGGATCAACCTCATCAGTGCGTTTACGTCTTGGGACCTGGGGCTTGAAGAATTTGAAGCCATGATTGACCTCGAACAGTAAGTGTTGATGAAACCACTCAGCCGTTCGATGACCCCCACGATTGATAAATGGACGTCTCGAGAGAGTGCGTACATCCCAACGCGGTAGAGTTAAAACATCCATTATCCTCTCGTAATATTGGACACCCTTTTCCCATTTAACAATACATACCTTAAGGTCTGAATCATAGAGCCAGGAGACAATATCACCATGTACCTTAGAAACAGTCTTGAAGGTAGTCACCTGATTTGCCTCAATCCAAGCAGCAGCGGTATCCTTTCTTTCTTGATCAACATACCGATAAGCACTGATGATCTTACCCACTTTCTGACGTTTGAACCATATTTCTATGTCATCATCAGTCATTTCTTTGAGTGAAGGAACTGTTCGCTGCACAATCTTTTCCAGTTCATTCTCAGTCTCTTTAATTACGTCTTCATGAAATACCGGAGCACCTTGATCAACGTTTACGTGTTGATACAAGTCCGGATACTCTTCGGCTTTCACATCCTCCATCTCAATCTCTTCATCCTCATAAATAAAATTCGTATTCATAAATAACGGATCAACATCCATATCTTCCTCATTGATCACTTCAACATCGGGCTCAGTCTCTAAAGCAGTCAACTGATCGTCATTCAGTCTAAGCAGAATCGAAATCTGCTCCGTGTCAAAGATCTAACCACAAACTCACCGACCTGTATCTCATCTCTGTTCACCACACTTCTAACCACTACTGACCCATCAATAAATATCACCGTGTTAGCCTTAATCATTTCAATTGGCTTGACAGCTGTTGATCTTGATAGATAATTATCTGCTTGTTTGAATCATCAGCGCCATTAACACCTGAACCAGAGGATGAACCATGCGATTGTTTAGGCTCACCTCCTGTATCAGATTCGTCAGGATCATCATCGTCATTTTTGAGTTTCTTGAGGGCATCTTCTTTACAAGTTAATTGTAAAATTAACTCATCTTGTTCCTTTAATTTCACCCCCTGAGACTCAACAATCGTACGTAACGACTTATTCTCCTTCTGACAGAAAGAAATATAACTCATCATTTTTAGTTGATTCTCCATGAGTCGTTCTTGAGTTTGTCGATCAGCTGCCATTTGATTTTCATATAAATGTAGCAGATTTAGCAGCATTTCAGTTTGACGACCTGGTGGTAAGTTGTAGACGGATGGATGAACAGGTTGAACAGGTCCTTGAGGTCGAGTAATCCTCATAAAAGATACATCACTAGGCGGAGGTGGAGGAAGAGTAGTTGTAGGCAGAGGAGGAGGTCTCATTGATGTGGTGGAAGATACTGTAGAGAACATAACAGGAGGCCTCGGTATCTCGGTCAACGCCATTTGAGGAATAAGACCGAGCCTCTCATGTGACACCATCGTCGTTGTCAAGGTAAGCGTCGGAGTGCTAGTAGTTAGCGGCACCGCCGAGCTTTGAGTAGTTGATTGACGTGGTGGTGGAGTTCCAATAATTACCCCAGCCCCAGCAGACACACGGGGCTTCTTTGATGATTCACCAGTAGCTACAGCTTTCCCTTTTCGTTTTCTTTCTAGCTGAGCTTTCATGGTGGCAGCAAGGGCAGCATCGACTGCATCTTGTTGTTCTTTCAGAGCTCGTTCACTAGCTCCACCATTACCATTATTATCATCAGTGTCACCATCATCATTTCCACCATCATTGTTCCCACCTTCTCCCCCTTCACGCTCGGAATCCGAATCATCATGGATCCAGCGCTCATTAGGAGGACATACATAATCCGGATTGATTATATAACCAATCATCCGTTTATCATGTGGTTTGTCTTTTCTATAGATTAACATACGATGCACCGTTTCAGCTTTCATATGTTCCATATCAAGAACATCGTTCACCATTGATCGATCAATCACCAAATTCGGTATCAAATCCTGAATAATTAGCTGTAAAAAACGTGGATACAACAAGCACTTCTTTGACGGTAGAGTTTGCTGAACTTGCTCTTTCAGAGATCAAAGATAAGTTCTGAGTAGTTGAATGGCTTGTTCAGGATTAGTGCAACAAACGCCGATTGTAAACTTAGTCCGCATTCATCAAAACCACCGCGACGTCCACTCATACAATGAAGTAAAACATGCAGCAGATATTTGTATGGAGGACACAACCCATTCTTGTCAACATAGATCTACGAATATCACCCCCATAATTCAAGCGTGTGAACAACCCCCGAACCAACGTCCTGTCAAATTCACTCGTGTAATCGTCATTATCGTTAAATTGAAGTACCCGACGAATGACCTCAACATCAATCGTAATAGGGATCTGATTAATTGTAGCTTGAACCCAATTATTTTCCTCAACATAAACCGCCGTGTTCCAAAACTGCCTGATTATACTAAGATACACCTTAGGTTTAGCAGTGATTGCATAATGTATCTTCGAACGGCGTAAGAAAGTCAACATAGCTCCGAACGTTCTCAAATCAGTCACATCTTGATCAACATAAGCACAGATGTTGTGCTTCTTATCAAATGGTAATAAAATCACTTCAGCTTGTTGATCTTGTTGTTGTGGTTGTTCTTGACGAGGTTGTTCCTGTGGTGGTTGATTTTGTTGTTCTTGATCAGCCATGTTTAACTATATAAATAAAACCGAATATGAGAATAGATATCACCATATATAATCAAAAGATATGTGTAATTAATCTAGTTACGCGTATTAGACGATTTAAATCCTTTAATTAAATTAAATGAATATTAAAATTAGTTAATTAATTAATAATTTTTTTAATGTCATTCGTTAAGAATCACACTGATTCGTTATACAAAGATAACGAATCAAGCGATAAATATTCATAACTTGATAAATATTCATAACTAATATACAATACCCGTTTGTTTCTAACACATTTTACAACTTTAGTTGTACGGACTGTTGGTCCAACATACTTTTCGTTATTTATAGAATTCAATTCTGCCATGTTTGCGTCTTTCCATTTTGGCCAATTATTTTTATATCTCATTTATCGGCAGAACGTAGTTCTTGATCTTCAACGTTTTCATTATTTCAAGCGCTATACAAAATTATCAACGAAGTCGATTTTTTTCGATTCAATACCTATCTAGACATTATATAGTTTTATTGAAATCTCTTTTATTTTCAGGTACCTGAGGTTCTTCTGAAACCATCATGTCTATCGTCTCTTAAAGAGAATCTTTCATTATACCTCGACTTGACCATTTTCATTACTTGCTCCATTTTCGAGGAATTTTATTCTTTGAACCGAATAATCTATCACGCTTCAGGCGTTTCATAGAATCATCACCAGTGTATGGTTATACTTTCAATAACATTAATTGGAGCACTAGCAGTTGTTATATGTGACTTAGCTAGTCACTATATTTAGGTCAGTGAATGCATCTGGTAGTTAATTCGCTAATTCTTGTAAATGAATTATCTTTTTAACTTCTTGTTTGCACTTTTTAACTTGAGGATCAATATAATGATAATTCATTACAACTTTTTAATTTTCCAACTACTTCTTATTTCCCCCTCATGTTGGAAATATTATTTTGTTTAAGTAAAATCAATATTGAGTCGTAAACAAATCCCACGTTGATGACTCTAAATACATAATTATCAATAATTTTCCATATCCAACATATATTCCCAACCTTCCTTGATGTCTCATATATGTGCAATGTGGTGGAGTAATTGCAATGTGTTATGCACTTTTAAAAACTATAAATAGGAAATATTTGGTTCCTGACCGAAAACCAATTGTAATAGGGATGAAGTATTATAACTTATTGGCCTTATGTGAATTAATATTACCTAGTATAAAAACACATGTTCCAACAAACAAATATGAACTTTTGCTCTCATGATTATTGGTTTTGCAATCAATCATAGACGTTTGATCATCGTCATCGACAAAAATAAAACACTTATTCCAATAATCATTAGTAATATGGGAATTAAGATCACCTCTAGAATAGTGTGCTTGCTATTAGCTAAGTCACAAGTCACGCAAACTTCAGGTTGCGAATTTGATAACCATTTAGACGATGCATCGATTTAAAAACACTAAATGGTATCGTGTCAGGAGATACATATCCTTTTATCATTTTCATAGTATATTAGAGATTTAAATCCAACTTAGTTGGTTAACAATTAACTTCCCATTGAGAGCAAACATTGTATGTTTAATTACCATGAAGAATCTTCCAGTTCTCCAATAAATTCACATCATCAATGACTCGGAATGGTCAAACCGGTCAAGCCAATATATTAAACAATCATGATCCATAAATTTATGTATTATGATCATGTATACTTTAGTTTAACTCGTGTTTGTTCAATACACCACAAAAAAAATACGAGAGAATAATTCATCATCATTTTTAAGGTTCATGTTAAAACACATTTCCCATGTTTTATTCTCGTATAATCATTATCGTGCCACTTCTTGTGGTCAATCGTAACATGGTTGATCTCGTTATCAACGCGAGGGTTATTATAATGTCCTCAATTACCAATATCATGACCTTTATCACCGATAATTTTATACTAATCACATTATTAACATAGTTGATCTCATTATTAACATGACATCATAACAATTTATTCAATTACCATGATCACAGAGTTTACCAGATCATTATATCTTCACATTCACTTCAAAGAATGAATTATTAACTAGATAACTTTCAAGGTGTTATCATTACAATTTCCTTAGTTATGATGAAAATCTTTACTCTGATCAGTCTATCATCACATTCATTTCAGGGAATGGATTAGCACCACACAACTTTCATGGTGGGCATTTTCTTGGTGCTCATTTCAAACCTCATATATATTCTTTAACAATCTTACTATTTCAAGATTATATTTGAGGTTAGTCAATGGAAATTGTATTATTCACAACTTGTATAAATAATCTTCTTTTTATTATATAACATCAATTGAGAAGAAGTTATATGCCAGAATCATTGAGATTTAGCGATCCAAAATCTTACAACTTCCATAATTTATAATAAGTTTTATTGAGTTTGGTACATCGGTGTAATATTATAACTCATGATCACAATTCAAGAATGTTTATATCATGTGATCATATACCACGACTTTGGTTATTTATTTGATTTACCGATTAATGTATAACAACTAGAATTCATATACATTTCCAACAACAAATAATATACACATTTTCATTATTATAATACACTACCATATAAAACACACTTTTAATAATAATGTACTTTAAATAAATAACATGAGTTATTGGACATCATTTGTTATCCACATGCAATTAATCTATTTTCACTAAATTAAAACATGATATAAACTGAGAAGTAGTTATACAACCGAATCCTGTAAGGTATATAAGAATAAAATCTTACGACTATCTATAAACTAATAATGAATTTTATGAAATTTTGACACTTTGGGTGTCATATTATAAATGAATATTCACCACAATTCAATATTCACCAAAGTTGTGATCATCTACTACAACTTTGGTCATTTTGTTATTCATATAAAAAGTAATAACAAATGGAACACAATGTATAACTAAAGTTAGATTACGCAATGCATGATGCTATAGAATGTCATCAAATAAAATGAGTTACGGAACAATCTTATGACATAAGATATATTCATCACTTGTAACGATTCGACGTGATACCAATGTCATCATACAAAGTAGGTTTATTTATCATCATAATAACCTTAGATAATTTGTGACACTGGTCCTAGAATGTAAAGAAGAATGCAAAAAAAAACCTTAAGTTATATCCTGATTAAGTTTTTAACAACAAATAACATTAACAATGATATAACTATGATAATTAATTATTAAAAAAATCATAGAATGAGAAAACTTAATAACAGCACCGTTGCTTGTTGCTTAACTTCAATAACAATAATAATAAGAATAATTAATGCTTAAACTTTGAAAATTAAGAACCCCCTTTCATTAATATGAGGTAATGAAAAATGATTAAAGATAAATGAAACATATATTCGAATTGCATTTGATGGTATTTGATTGAAAACTAAGTGAAGATTAGGAGCTACTTAATCACAATTAATTTCATAAATAATGATATTCAATTCACATATTCAATTCACTCTAGTAAGTTACGTGTTATCAACTTTAAATGAATTTTAAATATATTAATTAAAAATAAATAATCATAAAAGAAAATAATAAAAAGGCAGACTAGTGTGATAACATGTTCAGACCATATAGACATATACTACAATATTCATGTGCAAGTGGTTCCGATAATTATAGATTATACATTTAGGATGGAAAACATTGACTTTAGCCACAATATCCTCATAATTATCGAAAAGTTTAAAACAATACAAGTTTCATGTTATCTTTCTCAATCTATTATATAGATTGTTTTTTATATTTGTTCAAAAAATGTATATCATGTAATCGCTTGACTTGTTAAATACAACTCATCCATTATTCTTAAGAGTAATGAAACATGTATAATAAATTAACTGAAATACTCTATATGAATTATACATTTGGAAATTACTGAGCATAGCGTGACAGAGAAAAAAAACTGCAGAAAAGTAGTTAGACAAGTAGTTCGCTTGAATAAATTCTCATTTGGCATACGACCTCCATTAAGTATATGTGTTTTGAAAATAAAAATATGCATATATATTTTGTTTTCAATATCACAGCCAATAGTTGCTAAACTAACATCATTAGTTGTAAACAATCAAATGAAAAATAATAGAGTTAATGGATTAGAAATTAAATCTATAGAAATTATCGAGTCATTTCCTGTATTAAACGCTTCAACTTTATTTTCAATTCTTAAAATATTATTGGATGATACCAACAAAAGAAAATTTAACTAGCCATCTCAAATAACAAAACCCATAACTAATACAAGATTAACAAATAAGGAATCGATGAATTAAGACATACTTGTAGGATACGATCCACCTTATTTGTAATATGATCCAAATCAAAAACAATTCGTGCTGATAATGTGTTGTAAAACAACGAGCTATTAGCAAGATCCATATACATATAGAGATGATAACGATAAAGAAGATTGATTCTTATTGATGTCTATAACCAAATACAAGATGCCTTTATATAAGAACTTATACATTAATAAAGGATAATGAATAGATGGTAGTTATGCATGTGGAGAGTCACTCTAATAATAATGGTTCATAACAACAACATGGTAAAACCCAAGTTAAAATGGAAAATATATAATTTAAAACTTTTTCGGGTATATTGATGTTTTAACTTTTAACTACTAAAGAGTATATGATATTCCATAACCGTTTAATTACCAACTTTTCAGTTCTTCTCGTCTTACTAAGATTGTAATGATCATCAATCCTTTTTGTTTTTTAAGTTGTTATGGGATATATTAACTAGGTTCAACCAAATTAGGGAAGCCCAAAAATGCATTTACATCGAAATAGGTAAATGGTTTTTAATTCTCTCGTTACACGCAAAGCTAGCTTTATGATTTCTTCTAGTGTATCATAAAAATAATAATGAACAATCTCAACTTCTAACCCTATTCGGCTAAATAACAATATTGTTTCTAAAACTTTAAAAAGTCCACGGAATTGTAAGGAAACTTCTTCAATTATTACATTTTATACTATTTATTTACTGTAAAAACTATTGAGGAACATTGAAAATATTGGTTGAAAGTTACAGTGACTTTCTCTATTAAAAAAATAAAATTAAAATCAGTAAAAAAATTAGTTACAGCATGGTAAAAACCGAGTTAAAATGGTAAATATAAAATTTAAAAATTAAGAGTATATTGATGTTTTAACTTTTAACTACTAAATAGTATATGATATTTTATAACCGTTTAATTACCAACTTTTCATTTTACGAGTTGATAATGTTTGATGTCATACATTTTTATGACACAATATGTCTCTTGTAGACGAGAGGTGTAAGATTTATCTAAAATGTCATGAACATCACTATTAATGGCTCGTCATGATCGATGATATTTGCATCATCATCCTAAACAAATATTGGAGTGATCCTCATACTATTTCTAGCATATGTCCACAATACCATTTAACATTGTGATTGTGTTTGCTAAGTACGAGTTCCCATTTTGGGTCGCCTGATGACGACTTCTGAGAACATCACTTCTCCAGAAGTTTCTCATACTCACACAATTAATAGTACAACCATCCTCTTATTTACATCTTCTAGCATTAAAAAGGATATAAAATTTATCTAGTATGTTAGAAAATAAATAAAAATTGTCTGATCACATACCTACTTATTCTCTTACTAGTTTTAATGAAACCACGCATTGCAGCAGAGCCAAACCTTGAAAAAAAATATTCTTGCAATTTTTTAACGAACTAACACATAATGAAAAGAGCTTTTAAAACCTTTGTGGTGCAGCAAGATCGTTAAACCGAACAATTGCGAGGTGTTAATAAAAAGAATGAAAATTAATGACGTGTACAAATAAATAAGCTTGTGCACAACGACTTAAAGTTGTGAAAAGAAAATAAAACCTATAAAGGTCTATGAAAAAAAAACTATGAAAATTAAAAAGATGTATAAACAAATAAGCCAACAACACAACCATATAAAGCAATGAGAAAATAGTTAGTTAATTTTTTAGTGTCAAGATTTTTGAAAATTAATATACCTATCTATACTATATATAATACATAATTGATTGACAAATTAATACACATACTTTTTAATTAATTTACAACTTGCAATGCATAAGATACACCTTATATAGGATTTAAAATAGCGACAAACTTGTCCATTAGAAAATATGCTTAGAAATAGTTATAATATTGCACCCTCAACATTATGCAAGTTTTAAAAATTTAAGAAAAAGTTACAACTTTGGATCGCGATACCCATATATTCCTTTTAATTTTATTGTAAACCAACTTCATACAAATTATTTTCCAACGACCGTAACTTTTTCATACGCTAAAGTTTTTTTTTTCAAAAAAAAAACACCGTAAAAATGAGTATTTTATTGTATTTAATTTGGATATGGTATTGCTGTATTTTTTTCCAATTATAAAAAAATAACATGTTACAAATATGTGTTCACAATTTGGTTGTAACGGTTTCTAAGTTAAGCCA